>NC_083570.1:35606397-35903897 GCF_027579695.1 Neoarius graeffei | reverse complement strand
AAAGGAAGGGATCATGATCCAAAGCATACCACGTCATCTGTTAAACATCCTGGACATGGGCATGTGTAGCTGCCAATGGAACTGGGTCATGGGTGTTTATTACCTCGCCTGTGACAGAGTCAGCGGGGCGAGATCTTGTAATCAGTGCGGTTTGTTTGTGTGTCTGTTAACAATCTAGCATCTAGATAGTTGCATCGATTGACTTCAAATTTTCAGAGTAGGTGGGCAATGGTCTGTAGATTACCTGATTAAATTTTGGGGGTAATTGGGTCAAGGTGAAGATCACCAGAAAGGTCAAAATTGTTTTTTTGCAATAACTTTCCTCAAATTCATAATTTTTAAACCTTTCAAACTTCAAACCAAAACCAAAATGTGCATCTTTCAATTCTGCTTCCAACCATATGCGACATGATGGAGTAGCTTGGACAGTCTCTATAGCGGTTGGGGGTTAAAAGTTTGGGGGGGGGGTGTCAAGGTCATCAGTCAAAACATTTTCCATTACAACTCAAAAATGGTTGCCAACAGACAAATGTTTACTTTTATGAGCATATAGGAACTCCCATATGGCCTTTCATTTGGCACCATGATCTTTGACCTTGAGTGACCCTGAAAGATTAAACTTGGGGTCATGGATTTTCAGAGGGCTGTAACTTGAAAACAGTTGATGATAGACAGATATTTTACATTATCAGCTTATAGGAAGTGCCATATGGGCTTTCATTTGGCACCATGATCTTTAACCTTGAAAGGTCAAATTCAAGGTCATGGATTTTCAAAGGGCTATAACTATAAAATGGTTAATGACAGCCAGATGTTTACCATTATCAACATATAAGAAGTCCCATATGGGCTTTCAGTTGTCGCCATGACCTTTGACCTTGAATGACTGACATGTCAAACTCAAGGTCATAGATTTTCATAGGACTATAACCTGACAGCTGATGATTGAGAAATATCACCATTATTAACATATAGGTATAAAATAAGTGTTGTTGGGCGAGGTTTGTTTTGCCTGGCAACACTTGATGATGTGACTGCTGACAGAAGTAGCAGCATGGATTATGACGTGTACAGAGCTGTACTTTCTGATCAGATTCAGTCAACTGCTGCAAAACTGAGAGGATGACCCTTCAAAATTTAGATGGATAATAACCCAAAGCAAAGAAATGGAATGTTCTGAAATGGCTGCGTCAGTCACCCCAATTGTTGATTTGTTCATGAATGACACCTCTTTTTTAATATTCTATAGTTTATAGGAACATTTCATGTTGCATCAGCACAGCCCTATTCATTTTTATTTGCATTTACTAAATCTGTACTGCACTTGGCGTGTGTTTATATAGAATTTCATCACTTAACCTTAACATGTCTCTGAGATAAAGTGTGTAAGCTGGTATCTCAGTTAGAGAGGCTAGTTTACTTCTGGAACGTTCCTCACACGCTCCCATCGGACTCGCATGCGTTAAACCAGCAGTAAATATTTCAATATGTGAATCATAAATGCCACTTGTGTTGAGACCGCCAGTCACTCACATTCATTAAGCATGAATCTGGAAGGTCGGGACATTAATATTCAAAGGACAGTGCTGAAGGTAGTGAAGCACTCAAGAGAATTCTGTTGCCATTTTCTAAAGTGACATCATGCAGACATGGACTTGGATAAGAGACTTAACACCACAACATGAACAAGATCCTGCACTTTCTACCTGTATCTGTTTAGGACACAATCCAAATAACGTACTCAAATTCAATTACACCGGTAAACGTTGGATGCACACACTTTTACAGGACGTCTTTGCATCCTGCAGCATTAGTTTCCTGTCACGGGAACTAAGAGGCCTAAACAATGCCTATGTGCACAAAGCAAGCTCCATGAAGACACGGTGTGTTAAAGTTGGAGTGGAAGAATTTGAGTGTCCTGCACAGAGCCCTGACCTCAACCCCAATGAACAGGAAACACGTTCACATACTTTTATCAACCAAACATCCACGGACTAAAAATGTCTCCGAGTGTGAAATGGCTTTTAAACAGCGCCGGCATGCACACCCTGCTCCTATAGCAACTTTTTCTTTTGCATTCATCTAAAGGACACACTCAGAACAAAGGCTTCACGATGAGGAACACCGATATAACGGCACAGTGAAATGACCTATAAAGTCCACTCGAAGAATGGCAAATTGTTTTTGTAGGTTTAGCTTGCAGGCTAACACGTGGTACAGTCCAATGGAGTGCAAAACTGTTATAGAAGGTCATTAAAAACCATGCGGCACACAGCTGTTCACACACTGCTGGTCCTTATTGACCACTCGCCGATTCCATTAACCTCCAGTGAAATTAGAGCGAGCGAGCGAGCGAGAGAGCGAAAGAGTTTTAGGAAATAATATCCTAAAGGAAATAAAAGATGCCAGGAAACCAAAGTGATGAATGAACACATATGTGACATGGACATCAATGTAAATGAATCAATAATTCGAGCCATTTTCTGGGTCTAACCGACTGTGTCCTCAGTGCAGCACAACTGTGAATTCAAGTCAGTGTGTCTACATTAAAGAAATAAAAATCAAAATGAAAAATCTGTTTACTTCACATGCCTTTTTTTAAAAATCCATTTTTCTTGTATGAATTCACCCTCATTTGCTAGACACCACTTTACTAGCAGAGAGAGAGACAGAGAGCGAGAGAAAATGAGCAACAGAGAGAGGGAGAGCGCAACAGAGAGAATGAGCAAGAGAATAAGCGACACAGAGAGAGTGATACAGAGAGAAAGAGAATGAGCGACAGAGAGAGAGAGAGAGAGAATGAGCGACACAGAGAGAGAGAGAGAGAGTGACAGAGAGAAAGAGAGCGCGACAGAGAGACAGAGCGACACAGGGAGTGACAGAAAGAGCGCGACAGAGAGAGACACATACAGAGAGAGACACAGAGAGAGAGAGAGAATGAGTGAGACAGAGAGAAAGAGCGCGACAGAGAGAGACACAGAGAGAGAGAGAATGAGTGAGACAGAGAGAAAGAGAGAGACACAGGGAGAGAGAGAAAGAGAGAATGAGCGACACAGAGAGAGAGAGAGTGATACAGAGAAAGACAGAGAGAGAGAGATATTCTTAAAACCTGACCTGGTTAACCATGTTGTCTTTATCATGGATGCCTTCGGCAAAAATAAAAAAATAACTGAAAGCAAACGTCCTTGAAACATTTTTGAGCAGGTTTTGAACCCTGAGCCAGTTGGTTCTCCCAAATATTTATGAATATAAGTTGAGAATCCTCTCAGAAATGTGAATCCCAGGGACAGTAATGAACAGACTCAAAGCCTTGACAATATTTCCATCCACAGCCTTCAACCCAAGGCTGCTCGCATGTTCTCTATACAGCATGTGTATACTACACTACGGTCTCTTTGGTTTGTGATTGGCCGAATGAATTTTTGCCTATAAACTTTGTAGTGGATGAGGAAAACCACAAAATATAACATTTACAAGAATAATACACCAATGATAATTTTATATACCTTAAAATATACCTTAACCCCCCATTTCACCCACTACTGACAATCAACAAACAAACAAACAAACAAACAAACAAACAAACAAACAAACAAACAAACAAACAAACAAGCGTTGTATAAAACCCCTAAACATGAGGGCAGTCACAAAAATCTAGTACTTTTGCACCTTTACTATAGAGCTTTTAGTTGGAAAGTGGCGTGTGGGGAAATTTAATTAACATTTTAAACTTAAGCTATACGTATACAGTATATTCTTCATGTTTCAAGATTATTCAAGATTTCAACAGGCTCTAAATCTAAAGGAGTGTTTTATTAACTTTTTCATGCACAGCGTCGATACTTAGTCAATTTAAAGCTGTTTTCAGGAAAATATTAAACCCACATATCACTTGAGAGGTGTTCTCTAGAATATTTGGATTTCTCACTGCAGCATATCTCTAGCAAACTTTCTGCACAAAATCCCAATATATATAATAATTAAGTAAAAAAAAAATCTAATATTTATTTTTAATTTAAGACATCTTTCATTTTGCAATACATTAATTTTACTGACATTTTTGTCAGCAACAGGAATATTTTAGAATTTAATGGTAACAATTTTGTTTGTGTATATATATATATATATATATATATATATATATATATATATATATATATATATATAAAAACACAGATATTCCATGAAATCGAGTCGTACATGAACTGACAGCCAAAGAGGCACATAGCGCCAAGCTATAGTCAATCCATTTACTTATATATATATATATATATATATATATATATATATATATATATGTGTGTGTGTGTGTGTGTGTGTGTGTGTGTGTGTATGTCAATCCATTTACTTTTTAATGTGGATGATATTTAGAAAAAAAAATTGTTAAGACATGAAATTTTAAGTGAAATAAATGTCTAAAGAATCAAGAACCTTTTTTAAATGATTTATGTATGAAAAGGTTAAAGGGGTGTGCACATGTTTGGTGAAACAGTTACCTTCAGACTAAGTTACTCTCAGCGAAGATTTATTGTAAATATAATCTTCAGACTAAGTTACTCTCAGCGAAGATTTACTGTAAATACAGAATCCTCAAATCTTATGATTACCTCAATTAATCCATGTTGGGCTTTTTTCAGTACCCAATATTTCTTTTTACATTTTCTTAAACTTCTTTATAAACATGGCTGGACATTTTAGAACAATGTGGATAACAGTATAGAATTCTTTAATATAGGAAATGGAGGACATCTCCAAGAGACATGTGAAATAAGCAGGATAACATGGTGTTTGGGGCTGAATCGTACAGCGAGGGAACATGGAGAAAGGCGAGATAGAGCAGAGACACACGCACACACAAACCCACCCATCTATGGGATAGCGGTGACAGGAACATGGTGATAAGATCACAGTACAAACAAGACATAATTCTCTGAGAAACGAGTCAGATGTTGGCCAGACAGAGCTCAGACTGCAGCATGAGTTGGCTTTATTGGCCTGATTATTTCACCTCTGCTGCCTCACTTGTTCATAAACCAGAACAGAAGTCATTCACTCAATCATTCCTTCATTCGTCCATCTCTGCATCCATTCATTCACTTACATTGGTGCTTGAAAGTTTGTGAACCCTTTAGAATTTTCTATATTTCTGCATAAATATGACCTAAAACATCATCAGATTTTCACACAAGTCCTAAAAGTAAATAAAGAGAACCCAGTTAAACAAATGAGACAAAATTACTATACTTGGTCATTTATTTATTGAGGAAAATGATCCAATATTACATATCTGGAAGTGGCAAAAAAGTATGTGAACCTCTAAGATTAGCAGTTAATTTGAAGGTGAAATTAGAGTCAGGTGTTTTCAATCAATGGAATGGCAATCAGGTGTGAGTGGGCACCGTTTTATTTAAAGAACAGGGATCTATCAAAGTCCGATCTTCACAACACATGTTTGTGGAAGTGTATCATGGCACGAACAAAGGAGATTTCTGAGGACCTCAGAAAAAGCGTTGTTGATGCTCATCAGGCTGGAAAAGGTTACAAAACCATCTCTAAAGAGTTTGGACTCCACCAATCCACAGTCAGACACATTGTGTACAAATGGAGGAAATTCAAGACCATTGTTACCCTCCCCAGAAGTGGTCGACTAACAAAGATCACTCCAAGAGCAAGGCGTGTAATAGTCGGCGAGGTCACAAAGGACCCCAGGGTAACTTCTAAGCAACTGAAGGCCTCTCTCACATTGGCTAATGTTAATGTTCATGACTCCACCATCAGAACACTGAGCAACAATGGTGTGCATGGCAGGGTTGCAAGGAGAAAGCCACTGCTCTCCAAAAAGAACACTGCTGCTCATCTGCAGTTTGCTAAAGATCACATGGACAAGCCAGAAGGCTATTGGAAAAATGTTTTGTGGATGGAGAAGCGTTATATTTGGAGAAAGGCAAATACTGTATTCCAGCATAAGAACCTTATCCCACCTGTGAAACATGGTGGTGGTAGTATCATGGTCTGGGCCTGTTTTGCTGCATCTGGGCCAGGACGGCTTGCCATCATTGACGGAACAATGAATTCTGAATTATACCAGGGAATTCTAAAGGAAAATGTCAGGACATCTGTCCATGAATTGAATCTCAAGAGAAGGTGGGTCATGCAGCAAGACAACGACCCTAAGCACACAAGTCGTTCTACCAAATAATGGTTAAAGAAGAATAAAGTTAATGTTTTGGAATGGCCAAATCAAAGACCTGACCTTAATCCAATCGAAATGTTGTGGAACGACCTGAAGCGAGCAGTTCATGTAAGGAAACCCACCAACATCCCAGAGTTGAAGCTGTTCTGTACGGAGGAATGGGCTAAAATTCCTCCAAGCCGGTGTGCAGGACTGATCAACAGTTACCGGAAACGTTTAGTTGCAGTTATTGCTACACAAGGGGGTCACACCAGATACTGAAAGCAAAGGTTCACATACTTTTGCCACTCATAGATATGCAATATTGGATAATTTTCCTCAATAAATAAATGACCAAATATCATATTTTTGTCTCATTTGTTTAACTGGATTCTCTTTATCTACTTTTAGGACTTGTGTAAAAATCGGATGATGTTTTAGGCCATATTTATGCAGACATATTGAAAATTCTAAAGGGTTCACACACTTTCAAGCACCACTGTATTTGATCAATTCATTTGCTCCATTTCAACCATCAATCCATTCAATTAGCTCATTAATTCCATCCGCAATCAATCCACCCATCCTTTTAATTATCCATCCATCCAGTCTAGTAGTTGCATGCATGCACCCACCCATTCAACCTACTCATTAATTCCATTCATCAATCTATCCATCCATCCAATTAATTAACTTCAGCAATCCACCCATACTTTTAATTATCTGTCCATCCAACCTAGTAATTAATTCCATCCACTCATTCTATTCATTCCACTCATCTACCCATCTCGACAATTTTGCCGTCTATTGCATCCATCCAGCCACTTGTCTGTCATCCATCCATCCCTCCACCCAATCAATTTATTTCATCCATCCATCCACCTATCCATCCTATTAGTTAACTGCATCAACCCACCCATCCTTTCAATTATCATCCATCTTATTAATTCATAATTCCATCCATAGCCCCATCTCTCCAAATATTTACTTATTTCCTTCCTTCCTTATTTCCTTCCATTCATCCATCCTTCTTGTTTCATTTAAGTTTGGAAATCCATATAGGAAGTGATTATATTAATCAATCGATCAATCAACAACATCATCATCATCATCATGCACTGTGTTACTATGTTTTACTGTGTCTATTTATCTGCCTTCATAATGCAGGTGTTCATTTTGCAGACTTGCATTCCTTTCCTTTCCCTGGTAATTTAGTAAAGCATAACAATTTGAAATTGAAATTTTCATCACAAGTCAACAAAATATTTAACACAAAAAGCAGTTTTCTTGGGTGAAACTGAGCACATTACATGGTCAAGCTCGAAAGAAAAAACAACACGGTATGAATATGATGGATGATTGAGAACAATAGCTGAATGTATTCTGTTGGAAGAAAGTGCCTTAAATGGTAGAAGGCATTAAAGTGCAGTAAAGAGAGAGTGAGATTGGAGCAGAGGACAGGAAAATGGGCACTGATGACATCCGGGGGCTGAAGAGTGGGAGATGGAGTGAAAGCGGTGAAATTGAAGGAACAAGATATACATACAGATTTTGTGTGTGTGTGTGTACGCTGCAGTACTTTCTCTGATGCACACACTAAACCAACTGCACACAAAAACAAGTGACTGAACACAACCTCGCGTTCACGAGTAACTATTAAATCAAGGACACACAGTAGAGGCAATAAGAAAGGAACACACAAACACCATGCCAATAATGATTGCCACTAGGAGCAATCAACTGAACTGTGATCACTGAGCAGTCACGCAGACAGCATACACACACACAAAGTGTAAAGACATAAACGAGACCTCACTAAGTGGCCGTATTAAAGCCAGTGTCCAACAGGAGAACAGGGGACTTTGTTTTAATGACCACATTAGCTCCAGTCATTGAGCTCGTCTGTGGTTAAACACACACAACACCATGGTGTTTACCCACTGACAGTTTCCGAAAATGACAAATGGGCTTAGATTAAGAAGTCAGGCGACCATGGCAACTGCAATGCTTGAAGTCTAATCCCAACATACACACACACAGTCATTGTTTACTCCGACTAATTACACCAGCAACACCTTGAGTGTTTGAGTGAATAAGTCAGACAGAAACACTAGCCATGACCAAACTGCAATTTTCCACTCAGATAGACAGGAAGTGCCTCGTTTGCCCAGTAAAGCTCAAAACAATGTGGCATTTCGTCGTAGTGACGCCAAAGACAAATGATCAAGTTTAAGTTCCAAAAATCCACTGCCGATGTTCCTGAAAAGGCCACAGTTTAAATGCCAGTCGTGTGCAATGAGTGTGTTAGTGAATTCATGCCAAGGTGGCTGAAGTTATGCCAGAGAGAGTGTGTGTGTGATTAATGCGTTCTTTCTTACACTGTTATATCAATAGCTGACCTTCTGATGGAGGAGATCAGGGTGAGCGATCACCAACCACATCAGTGCTTGGAATGAGAGTTCGATAGAGACGAGCAGTAAAAGAAAACGGCTGTTCAGGGGGTTAAAAGAGTTGTTTGGGGGTTCTGTTGGTACAAGTCCAGAAAGAAAAAAACAAACACTGATCCGGGAGTTGAAAGAATAGTAAAAAGCCACCTGATGGAAACAAAACAAAACAAAAAAAACCCTCTAATAAAGTATACAAAATCCAACGATACATATATAATTGTCAGTATCATGGGGTAAAACTTGACTTAAAAACCTTTGCATGTTCTTTTCTTACTTCCATCCATCCATCCATTATCTGTAGCCGCTTATCCTGCACAGGGTTGAAAAAAATTTGTGAACCCTTTAGAATTTTCTATATTTCTAAATTAGAGTCATGTGTTTTCAACCACATAAGAGCCCATTTTCTGACCGTTTACGATAGTCAACGACTTTAGTTAGCCAATTACTTTCGTATATTTTACACGCTATTGCTGCTCGGTTGATGATTGGAAATGTTCGTAAGCTCCCGACAGGTGACATCACTCACAGTATACACCGCCATAATTGAGAGAAGTGAGAAAGAACAGTGAAGATCATTTGCGTTCATATTTTTTAAGATTATTTGAGGTAATGGTTGGATCCAGGTGTTGTGTGGGAGGATGCAACAATGGCAGAAGTGAAAGAAAAAAAAAAAAACTAGACTGCATCACTTCCCAAAGGACAAAAACGTAAGAAGGCAATGGATAAATGCCATTTGCCACACAGACACAGACCTCTCACAGGCTGACTGAAATAGTCCTTTGGGTGCAAAGACAGTACATTCGCAGCTCGTGTGCTCGGAACATTTTGAAGAAAACTGTTTCACTCAAACAACAAGCCAGCGCTGAATCCAGATGCGGTTCCCATAAGCTTCGGCCAAAAAGCTGACAAAACAAATGAGACAACACGGTCAGTAGTTCGCAAAAGAGAAGTTCAAAGGGTAATAGAACACTTTTTATGGCTTCCTTAACTTTTTATTAAGCAGATATGTTATTTTGAATTCCTTTGGGTGTAAACATGATAATTGCTGATGCAGCTAAGCAGCTTGATGTTTGTTGTATGATGGGTGTCTTGCTTTGATTTAGTGTTATCAAAAAAGCCTCGGTAATGACTAACTAAAACAACTCTATAAATATTGTTCACTTGTGTGTAACCACGTTAGTAATCATAGAAAAAAAAAAATCTAAAAACATCCTCACTGTTGAAGACTGCGATTTGTATAAAGCCTAGACCTAGGTGAAAGAATACCGGTATATGATCTTCCGGTTACATTTCTTCCGGTGAAGAAATGTCGCTGGCGCTATCGTCCATTTTGTCGAATATGGCCATGTACTGTAAGTGACGTCACACCTTACGGAAACCATTCGGAAAACAGCTCGGGTGTTTCTGGCAATATTTCCACCTTTTTATGTACGAGTGTGATACAACGCATAGTTTCAGCCTCGTTTTACAGGTAGAGTGTTCAGGTTGTCCATAAGTCAGGGTTGCATCTCATTAATACACTATTTCGGATGTATAGTGAAAAAAATTGACACCTTAGTAGATCTTTAAAGGTTACTCAGGGTGGTGATATCGAGATATTTTATCTGGCATGAGTCCAGGCTTGGAAAATGAGGATTGTGATTGATGGAAGGGTATGAAATTAATCTTCAAAAGAAGCCCCTAAACCCACCCCCACTTTTTTTTTTTCTAGCTATGGCCCAACATTTACACCAGCCATCAATATTATATCTGTTTGGCATGTAACGATATATGTTGTAACGATAAATCGTGATACAAATTTGTGTCGATTGGAATCGATGAAATTTAAAAAATGAACTGTGATCATCATCAGGCTGCCTAATCTCGGAGTAATAAGGTAAACCGTGAAAACACACAAACAGATTTAAAATGGGAACGTGCTGGTGTGTGATTGACTGTACAAACAGATTTAACAAGAAATCGGAGCTCTCTTTTTACAGACTGCTGAAAGCTAAAGAAAAGAGAAGAAAAATGGAGGCGGTATGTGTTAACATTTTCATTTTGAAGAAAAGGAGGATTTTAGTTCATAGGATATTATAGTTTACTCCAACCTTTACAAATGTGCATAAATAATTATTGCTGGTTGTTAAGAAAATCAAGCCATCCTCTTGCGCTTATCCGAAGTCGGGTCGCGGTGGCAGCAGACTAAGCAGGGTATTCCAGGCGTCCCTCTCCCCAGCAACGCTTTCCAGTCCCTCCTGGGGGATCCCAAGGCACTCCCAGGCCAGATGAGATATATAATCTCTCCAGCATGTTCTGGGTCTACCCCGAGGTCTCCTCCCAGTTGGACGTGCCCGGAAGACCTCCAAAGGAAGATGTCCAGGAGGCATCCTAATCAGATGCCCGAACCACTTCAGCTGACTCCTTTCGACATGAAGGAGCAGTGGCTCGACTCTGAGATCCCTCTGGATATCTAAGCTCCTGACCCTATCTCTAAGGGTGAGCCCAGCCACCCTACGGAGAAAGCTCATTTCAGCTGTGATCTCATCATTTTGGTCACTACCCAAAGTTCATGACCATAGGTGAGGGATGGAACATAGATTGACTGATAAATTGAAAGCTTTGCCTTCTGGCTCAGCTCCCTCTTCACCACGATGGTCCGGTAGAACACCCGTATTACTGCTGATGCCACCCCAATCCGCCTGTCCATCTCACGCTCCATTTTACCATCACTCTTAAACAAGACCCCGAGATACTTGAGTTCCTTCCCTGAAGAAATTACACGGAGCTGCCACCATGTGGGCTCACCACCCGCGGGGTCAGGTGCACTGAGAGCCAGGTGGCAGGCAAATGCAGGATCCTGGGCGTGCTGATCCTTGGCAGTGCAGACTACTGTAGTGAAGAAAATCAAGCCAAAGTATTTTTTTTTTCAATTTAAGAAAAGGAATAGTTAAGGTTAAGCTGATACACTGTAACAAAAGAAAAAAGACAGCTCCGTTAAGTGAATTTATTTCTTCTCTTGAATGCCAATTGTGAAGACAAGTTCTGGATATTAAACTCATCTCATCTCATTATCTCTAGCCGCTTTATCCTTCTACAGGGTCGCAGGCAAGCTGGAGCCTATCCCAGCTGACTATGGGCGAAAGGCGGGGTACACCCTGGACAAGTCGCCAGGTCATCACAGGGCTGACACATAGACACAGACAACCATTCACACTCACATTCACACCTACGGTCAATTTAGAGTCACCAGTCAACCTAACCTGCATGTCTTTGGACTGTGGGGGAAACCGGAGCACCCGGAGGAAACCCACGTGGACACGGGGAGAACATGCAAACTCCACACAGAAAGGCCCTCGCCGGCCCCGGGGCTCGAACCCAGGACCTTCTTGCTGTGAGGCGACAGCGCTAACCACTACACCACCGTGCTGCCCCGATATTAAACTCAAGTTTTCAAAAATTAAATTAAACTAATCCACTATCTTGACTCCTTGTGAGTTTTGTCTGGGTTGTTAATGTTCATTTAGCTCATGTCTGTAAGCTATAGGTTGAAAAAGGGAAAGGGGAGGAGGAGAGATAATGCCAGGGAAATCGGAGGAAATACAGAGAAGTTGCCGTGATTCAGTGCGAAGTTTCAGGAAACTTGCAAACTTGTAATTATAAAGTACAAGCAATTTAAAAACAATTGTGCTCTTAAGTGACAATTAATATTGTTATCAATTGATATGAATATACAGTGTCTTGCAAAAGTATTCATCCCCCTTGGTGTTTGTCCCGTTTTGTCGTATTACAAGCTGGAATTAAAATGGATTTCTGGAGGGTTAACACCATTTGATTTACACAACATGCCTACAGCTTTTAAAGGTGAAAATTGTTGTTTTATTGTGACACAAACAATAATTGCTCAAGGGCACTTCAGCCATGATACAGAGGGAGGGGAAAGTGCTGTTCATTCACTTGGGGTTTGTGTGTGTGTAATAAACACATTATATTGAGAATGGCTTCCTCTGCAGCTGTCAGGAAGACACAGTATTCATGAGCTCCATGACCTCGGAGCATAAGCTTGGAGATGTACTGTCAACTGAAAGACAGAGACTTGGGATGAAATTTGAACACGGTGTTGAAGCGAACAAAGTCTTGAGTTATTATTTTAACTTGACCTGGACGTTCTTATCTTTGACTCGTCAATGTTGAAATAAGAAAATCTATCTGAATAATGCAACTCAAACTACATCACTGCAGCCACCTTCATTTTTTTTTTCAGGCAGATTGAGTCCTTGTGATAAAATTTCAGTGGAATTGCAGTACATCACTTCTCCATTCACTCCCCGACACTGATCTGCTTTTTATGCTCCATTACATTCATCCAGCTGTGCGACCTATTCATATTTACTGAGTAAACCACACCTGGACCTGCTGTGATAGGAAAATAATCAATGATGCATTAATAGCATGATCTCAAGTGTTTTATTCCTCCACTGTAGCAATTTGCAGACACGAACATTTTTAAATTGAGATTTTGTATTTTTTATGAATTTATAACTACATTTAATGTTGTGAACAGTTACACTTTGGCAGCTATAAAACACACCAGCCCTCTCTATTCTCTGAGAAACTGCAGTGCCCTACCGTGTCACGAAACATACTTTTTAAAAAAAAGTTACAGAGTCCTGACACTGGAGACTCCTTCCATCAGTGCTTGTTTTTAAAGCTTTCTTGTGGCGTGTCAACCACATACAGGTCCCTGCATCAGAGGTAATAGTTAACGAAAACAAAGACTAAAACTAGCAGTGAAAAAAATTTGTTAACTGAAATGAGAATACAACAAAAGGAATGACAGAAATAAAGAGAGAAAACACTTATTTATTCATTTATTTGCGGCCTAAAAGCAGAGCTCCCAGTGACTGTAAAATGTGTTGGTAAGTGGCGGCCAGAGCTGTCACTTATTATTCATGTTCCGTGTGGAGCTGTCAGCCCAGGAAGCTGTATTTGTTATGCCACAGACGCTCACTGCTGTGTTTATATTCCCCATGTACCTCCATCAGAGGTTTAGCACGGTATGTTATAAAGCTTTGCTGTCCGTCATTCTGATGTGTCATTCACGCACAATGTAAAGTTTGTGTGCACTGTTTATTGAGTGTGGGTTGTTTTTTTTTGTGCTTGGTGCATTAGTTGAACTGTGGTTTAGCACCAAACTTTGAGCGCAGAGGTTAACGGTGTACGTTTGGCTCAATCGTAAAGGTTTGCACCCTTGGTTGAGCGGAGTAAAATGTATACCGTTCAGAGCATAGTCTGTAAATATTACTCTGCAAAATTGTGTATTTGTTTACAACCATGCTACGTTAATATTTTTTGTTTTGTTTTCTTTAGTTTTCACAGTGCTTGGTGTTTGATACTATACTCATGTTCAAGAGGAATAAAACACACATTCACCTGTCAGAGACTCTCCGCTGTTGTTGTTAATGCCAAGGGCTGCTAAATTGTTACAGTGTCTTGCAAAAGTATTCATCCCCCTTGGTGTTTGTCCCGTTTTGTCGCATTACAAGATGGAATTAAAATGGATTTCTGGAGGATTAACACCATTTGATTTACACAACATGCCTACAGCTTTAAAGGTGCACTTTGTTGTTTTATTGTGACACAAACAATAATTAAGATGAAAAAACAAAAATCTGGAGTGTGCATAGGTATTCAAGGTCTGTGAGTTTTGGTGGGCAGCCTTCTCTTGCCAGGTTTGTATTGGTGCCATATTCTTTCCATTTTGCTATAATGGATTAAATGGCGCTCCGTGGGATATTCAAAGTCCGGAATATTTTTATAACCCAACCCTGATCTATATCTCTTGACCTGTTTGGAGGCTCCTTGGTTCTCATGTTGCTTGCTTAGTAGTGCTGCAGAGTCAGGGTCCTTCCAGAACAGGTTGATTTATACAGACATCATGTGACAGATCATGTGACACTTTGATTGCACACAGGTGCAGTGGCGTAGCCAGGATTTTTTACATGGGGTGGCCAAAGGGGGGCCAAGGATATACAAGGGGTGGCCATGCTGTGACTAAATAAGGGGGGGGGTTCCGGGGGTCCTCCCCCGAGAAATTTTGAATTAGCTAGATTTGATTTCCTGTATTCTGATGTATCTGGTGGCATATCTGGTGCCTAACTCATGAACAAAACCCATCTGAGCCAAGAGGTCAGAAATTAATGTATTAATTTATTTATGTAACAAAGCATCTGCAAAACAAAGAAACCATCCAACTTGTTTACTCTAGTTAAGCATCAGGATTTTAACGATCACTACTGAAATCCAAAAGTAAAAACTAAAAGATCACCTGTCCCAGGCACCTGGGAAGTAGTAAGGATATTAGTCAGGCTTGAATCAAGAGTGCTTTGCTCAGGAAAAGGAAAATACTTGTATACTTAACTCATACATACAACATATGTAAACACTTACAACATGTTGTGATATTGTCCATTGTAAGTACTGTACAAACTAAATGTGTTGTTACAAAATGTGTGTTTTTTTTTTTTTTTTGTGTGTGTGTGTGTGTGTGAGTGAAAGTGTTACACTGATGTAACACATGACATAGATGAGGTGTAGTGCATGAGTGGTGTGTGTGTGTGTGTGAGAGAGAGACTCTCTCTCCAAGTATGTGCACTACATGTAGATATAGATGAGCTGTAGTATATGAATTGTGTGTGTGTGAGAGAGAAGATATGTTACATGTAAATACAAAAATGAAGTGCATAAGTTGTGTGTGTGTGTGTGTGTGTGTGTGTGTGTGTGTGTGTGTGTGTGTGTGTGTGTGTGTGTGTGTGTGTGTGTGTGAGTGAGAGAGAGAGAGTGTATGTTCAGAGTGCATGAGTGTTGTGTGTGTTATATGTGAATATAGAAATGTAGTGCATGGGTGGTGTGTAGGTGAGTGTGTGTTCAGAGTGCATGAGTGGTGTGTGTGTTCAGAGCGCATGAGTGTTGTGTATACCAGTGAGTGTGTTACATGTAAATATAGAAATGTAGTGCATCATGCATGAGTGGTGTGTGTGTGTGTGTGTTGAGAGTGCATGAGTTGTATCTTATAGTGAGTGAGAGAAAGACATAGTGTGTGTTAAGAGAGTGAAGTACATGTTCATATACGAGAGAGAGAGAGTGTTAAGACAGTGCACGAGTGTTACATTTAAATATAAAAATTTAGTGCATGAGTTGTGTGTCTGTGTTGAGAGTGTATGAATGTTACATGTAAATATAGAAATGTAGTGCACAAAGTGTGTGTGTGTGTGTGTGTGTGTGTGTGTGTGTGAGAGAGAGAGAGAGAGTGAGATAGACAGTGTGTTAAGAGAGTGCATAAGTGTTGTGTATGAGTGAGTGTGTTACACGTACATATAGACATGTGGTGCATGAGAGGGGTAGGGGGAGTGTGTGTGAGAGAGAGGGGTAGGGGGAGAATGTGTGTTGAGAGAATGCAGGAGTGTTGTGTATGTATGAGTGTGACAATTATTAATCAATGTGTACTCCCACCAGTAACACACAACATCTCACACACATTAATATAAACATCATACAACATCTCTATATTTTCTCTATATCTATCTAGTATCTATCTATGTGTGCACACAGCACAAATCCCACTGTAGCCGGATATCTATAAAGACGCATATTTATCTATACAGTTGCATTTACATGTAAATGAAGGTTTCAGTCACTGAAAACGGATACTTTCCAAAACCCCAGGCAAAGTGGAGATTTCTGGAAACTCTGAATTGTCTGAGGACAGAATTGTAACTGTATGTCTACAAAGTGAGAAAACTTGGAGAGTATAAGAGATGAATAACTTACATCCCAAATTAATCGCACGTTCACGCAGGTCAGAGGTTGTTGTGTTGTCGGACTAGACCATGACTATCTGATACCACCTGCTGCTTGAACGCACGAAATGTTTGTGTGCTACGGTAATATGCATCCCCGCAGAAACCAAATAAGCGGAACAAAAATCCAGTGGGCGGAACTAACATTTCATGGGACATATCGGTTTTATACATTTTATTGTCCGGCCCTGGGGTGGCCAGGGCGGGGCCAAGGCATGCCCTGGGGTGGCCATGCCCCCCAGCCACCCCTTAGCTCCGCTCCTGCACAGGTGGATCTTAATCAACTAATTGTGTGACTTATGAAGTGAATTGGTTGGACCAGCTCTTATTTAGGGGTTTCATACGAAAGGGGATGAATACTTATGCACATTCCAGATTTCTGTTTTTTCATCTTAATTATTGTTTGTGTCACAATAAAAAACAATAAGTTGCACCTTTAAAGCTGTAGGCATGCTGTGTAAATCAAATGGTGCTCACCCTCCAAAAATCCATTTTAATTCCAGCTTGTAATGCGACAAAACAGGACAAACATCAAGGGGGATGAATACTTTTGCAAGACACCGTAGTTGATGTTATCTTCATTTGAAAGTGTGAATTGAAAGAGTGAGGATTTGTGTGTTTGTGGCCAGATAAAGTGAGTTCTCTTGAATGAGTAATGTAGAACAGTAAGCTGTTTTACCTGACAGCATCAAGCCGAAAAAACAAATGATCATGATCATTAAATAACTTGTATAAGTTGACTTTTTATGTTGAAACAAAGGTTATCTTCAAGTTGAGTTTATTTGCATTTTTAAGTCAGCAGGTAAAATTTTGCTTCCAAGTTTAACAAACTTGAAATTTCTTACAGTGAAATAGATACAACACCGATTCCAAAAAAGTTGGGACACTGTGTAAACTGTAAATAAAAACAGAATGTGACAATTTGCAAAAAATAAAATAATGCGATATTATTGGCAGATAGAAAATAGTACAAAGACAACATATCAAATGTTGAAACTGAGAAATTGTATTGTTTTTTGAAAAATATATGCTCATTTTGAATTTGATGTCAGCAACACATTTCAGAAAACGGGACGGGTCAACAAAAGACTAAAAAAGTTGTGCAATGCTAAAAACAAACTAATTTGGTTAATTGGCAACAAGTCAGTAAAATGATCGGGTGTAAAAAGAGCATCCCAGAGAGGCGAAGTCTGTCAGAAGTAAAGATGGGGGAGAGGTTCACCGCTCTGTGAAAAACCGAGAGCAAAAAGTGCAACAATTTAAGAATAACATTCCTCAATGTGAAACTGCAAAGAAATCTGGAGAAATCTCTGTATGCAAGAGACAAGGCTGAAAACTGACATTGGATGCCTGTGAGCTTCAGGCCCTCAGGCGACGCTGCATTAAAAGCAGACACGTGTCTGTAGTGGAAATCACTGTATGGGCTCAGGAACACTTCAGAAAACCATCGTCTGTGAAAACAGTTCATTACTGCATCCACAAATGCAAGTTAAAACCAGATATGAACAATATCCAGAAACACCACCACCTTTTACAATGGACTGAGGTAAAGTGGAAAACTGTCCCGAGGTCTGACGAATTCTTTTTAGAAATCATGGACACCACATCCTCCAGGCTAAAGAGGAGAGAGACCATCCAGCTTGTTATCAGTACATAATTCAAAAGCCAGTATCTGTGATGGTATGAGGGTGCATTAGTGCTCATGATATGGATAGCTTGTACATCTGGGAAGGCATCAACAACACTGAATGATATATACATGTTTCAGAGCAATATGCTGCCATCCAGACAAAATCTTTTTCAGGGAAGGCCTTCTTTCTTTCAGCAAGACAATCCCAAACCACTTTCTGCGCATATAAAAACTGCATGACTCTGTAGTAAAAGAATGCAGGTGCTAAAGTGGCCTGCCTGCAGTCCAGACCTGTCTCCCATTTAAAACATTTGACGCATTATGAAGTGCAAAACATGACAAAGGAGACCCCGAACTGTTGAGCAAGTGAAACTATATATCAGGCAAGAATGGGACATTTCTTTTTCAAAACTACAGCAGTTGGTCTCCTCAGTTCCCAAACGTTTACAGAGTGTTGTTAAAAGTAGAGGTGATGCAACACAGTGGTAAACATGCCCCTGTCTCAACTTTTTTGGAAATGGGGTTGTAAATGTTGCTTTTTTTTTTGGTAATAAAATTCTCAATTTCACATTAAAAAAAAAAAAATACTGCAGTAAAAGTGAATCGTGAATTGAATATTGTGACTCGAATGGAATCATGAATTGGGTCAATCGTTACATGCCTAGCATCTACAGTACCAGTCCAAAGTTTGGACACATTCAAATTCAATGTTTTTTCTTTATTTTTATTTATTAAAATGAGATGAGAGAGATGTCTTAAAGTAATGATGAATGTTATTTCTCTTTACTTAGTTGAGCAGTTCTTGACATAATATGGATTACTGCAGTTGTGGAATAGGGCTATTTACTGTATGTTTATTATTTACTATTTACTGTGTGATAATCTCAAACACATTAAGGCAAGAAATTCCACTAATTAACTTTTGACAAGGCATGCCTGTTAATTGAAAAGCATTCCAGGTGACGATTCTTAACACTTTATTTACCACATAGTTCCATATACGTTCCATATGCTATTTCATAGTTTTGATGTCTTCAGTATTGTTCTACAATGTAGAAAATAATCACAATACAGAAAAACCTATGAACCAGGAGGGGTGTCCAAACTTTTGATTGATACTGTGTACTAGTTAAGTGGTCATACTTAATTTCTAAACTCTCTGTGGTGTGGCTGGTATGACAAAAATAATCATGACGAAGGTTTACAAGCAAACTTAAGGCAGTGTACTGCTGCTATGACCAGAAAAAGAAATACGGATCTGTATCACATGATACAGGTAACCTGAAAAGTTAATTGTGATGAAATGTTTTCATATTAGAACATGATATTTTCATGTTACTATGGCATGCAAACTTATCACGTTATAACAAGAAACGTTTCTTATGACAACAATGTACTAGAGCGGCGGCTACAATTACTACATAATTATCGTCACCTTTTCAGATTTACCAATAAAAAAAAAACAATTGTACAAAGGTGAGTTTCAGTTACAACAGTTATTATTGGTTAATTAATCAACCAGAAGACCCCCCCTCGCCCTTTGATCTTGTCGTCTGATGACACAGCTTGTTACCTGAGATGGAATGTTTTTTGAGCACAATCAGCAATTTGAGGAAAACCCGGATGTTATCATCACAGGTAAGCATGGTGGAAAGATCATGGACATTTTTTTACTGATCAAATTCACCGATATTTCATGATCTCCTTGTCAAAACCTATTTTGTTTCTTACTCTTTCATTTGACAGTCGCCATTTTGTATCTAAACGCGCATTTGAGAAAAGTCACGTTAGGTATCGATAATAGTCATCACTTTCACCATTATCACTACCACCATTATTGACACCCTGTGGAATTAAGTGACATTTACAACTGTTATGGATCAATCTTTGTGTAACATTGTTGAAGTAGATGAAGTACTTTAAAAAAATAAAAGTGCTGTGATTTATAATAATTTTTTTTTTCTGATTCATACAGAATGGAATGTTTATAGAGTATCTGGAATCCTATTGCAATAAATAGAATTAGACCAGAATTAAATTCCGAGCATATAAAAAATTACATGCTTGAAATATTCAGATTTTTCTATTCCATTCAGAAATATATTTTTTTGCAGTTTGTTGTAAATATTTACCACATATTACAATATCAGTACACATTTTATACAACCCCGATTCCAAAAAAGTTGGGACAAAGTACAAATTGTAAATAAAAACGAAATGCAATAATTTACAAATCTCAAAAACTGATCTTGTATTCACAATACAACATAGACAACATATCAAATGTCGAAAGTGAGACATTTTGAAATTTCATGCCAAATATTGGCTCATTTGAAATTTAATAACAGCAACATATCTCAAAAAAGTTGGGACGGGGCAATAAGAGGCTGGAAAAGTTAAAGGTACAAAAAAGGAACAGCTGGAGGACCAAATTGCAACTCATTAGGTCAATTGGCAATAGGTCATTAACATGACTGGGTATAAAAAGAGCATCTTGGAGTGGCAGCGGCTCTCAGAAGTAAAGATGGGAAGAGGATGACCAATCCCCCTAATTCTGCGCCCACAAATAGTGGAGCAATATCAGAAAGGAGTTTGACAGTGTAAAATTGCAAAGAGTTTGAACATATCATTATCTACAGTGCATAATATCATCAAAAGATTCAGAGAATCTGGAAGAATCTCTGTGCGTAAGGGTCAAGGCCGGAAAACCATACTGGATGCCCGTGATCTTCGGGCCCTTAGACGGCACTGCATCACATACAGGCATGCTTCTGTATTGGAAATCACAAAATGGGCTCAGGAATATTTCCAGAGAACATTATCTGCAAACACAATTCACCGTGCCATCCGCCGTTGCCAGCTAAAACTCTATAGTTCAAAGAAGAAGCCGTATCTAAACATGATCCAGAAGTGCAGACGTCTTCTCTGGGCCAAGGCTCATTTAAAATGGACTGTGGCAAAGTGGAAAACTGTTCTGTGGTCAGACGAATCAAAATTTGAAGTTCTTTATGGAAATCAGGGACGCCGTGTCAATCGGACTATTGAGGAGAAGGACGACCCAAGTTATCAGCGCTCAGTTCAGAAGCTTGCATCTCTGATGGTATGGGGTTGCATTAGTGCGTGTGGCATGGGCAGCTTACGCATCTGGAAAGACACCATCAATGCTGAAAGGTATATCCACGTTCTAGAGCAACATATGCTCCCATCCAGACAACGTCTCTTTCAGGGAAGACCTTGCATTTTCCAACATGACAATGCCAAACCACATACTGCATCAATTACAGCATCATGGCTGCGTAGAAGAAGGGTCCGGGTACTGAACTGGCCAGCCTGCAGTCCAGATCTTTCACCCATAGAAAACATTTGGCGCATCATAAAACGGAAGATATGACAAAAAAAAGACCTAAGACAGTTGAGCAACTAGAATCCTACATTAGACAAGAATGGGTTAACATTCCTATCCCTAAACTTGAGCAACTTGTCTCCTCAGTCCCCAGATGTTTACAGACTGTTGTAAAGAGAAAAGGGGATGTCTCACAGTGGTAAACATGGCCTTGTCCCAACTTTTTTGAGATGTGTTGTTTTCATGAAATTTAAAATCACCTAATTTTTCTCTTTAAATGATACATTTTCTCAGTTTAAACATTCGATATGTCAACTATGTTCTATTCTGAATAAAATATGGAATTTTGAAACTTCCACATCGTTGCATTCTGTTTTTATTTACAATTTGTACTTTGTCCCAACTTTTTTTGGAATTGGGGTTGTATTTTGGTTCGAGGAATGACATGCGACCTTTGACCCGGATTTTCATGTGGTTACAGTGTCAATTGCCTATTGACATTTATTGGTAAACTACAAAACTAGAAATTAATACAAACAACAAAGAATGATGAACAAAATGTGATCTACGAAAATACTTAGTAAGTGGGTAGAAAGTGGAACAAAAAGATTTTCTGACAGGTTAAACATTATCAGCTCATTTGTTTACAAACATTAGAATTACTTCCTCATTAACGTAAGCACCGACATCAATATATTTATATAAAAGATATTTTGTACGAAATGTGAGTGTAAATGGTTGTCTGTGTCTATGTGTCAGCCCTGTGATGACCTGGCGACTTGTCCAGGGTGTACCCCGCCTTTCGCCCGTAGTCAGCTGGGATAGGCTCCAGCTTGCCTGCGACCCTGTAGAAGGATAAAGCGGCTAGAGATAATGATGATGATATTTTGTACGAAATACAAGTCTACGTAAAACAAATTTTAAATAAAAACTATGTTTTGTTAACTTAATACCACATACCGATCATTTTTTTAATCTTTATTTTTTAATCATTTGGATATCGATAATTATGGAACGGTGTTGATAACTGTGGACAAAGGTGTCGATAATTGTGGAACAGTGTCACGTGATCTGATACGCTAAGTAATCGGGAATCAACTCTTTTTTTTTTTCCACTGGAAGTCTGAGTAACTATTCATGCACAATTTACATATTGAAAGTCTTTTCTACTTTTGCAACGGCCAAAAGGTTGTTAAGGTATTGATAATTGTAGCCGCCGCCCTCGTTATCTTGCTATAACATGAAACGCTTCACGTTATACGGAGAGAAGTTGGCCTTGGGTGGAAATGATACGTCGTCTGGCTGCAAACTTTACACATACTTATTACCTCATCATCCACAGTGCTGAATAACAGCAGGATCTCACCGTGTCTCAACCAAAGCATGAAGGAGAACTTAATCAAATCATGTAAATGAGCCATAGTCCTCAGTTTATCCATTCGCAACATGCCATTTCCTCGTTCAAACACGAGTTTCACCTTATAGTCTAACAATATAAATTATCCTGTTATAATGTGAAACATTTTATGTTATTACAATATTTTATCACATGATAACAAGGTAAACAGTATATTGCTGTAACGTGATAATTTGTATCCGTAACCTGAAAACATTATGATGTGAAAACATCTTGTTAAAAAGTGAAAAACAACTTGTTCTAACAAACCTTTCACAGTAAAATGCAACACTGATCTATTTTTCTTTTTCCTGGCATGGCAGCAATGCGCTTCCGTACAAACTAGCCGCAAAACAGTCGTATTAAACAAAACAAAACCAAAGAAACAGACAAGAAATCAAATCAGCTGCTTCTAATCAGATCTTGCAACTGTTATTCTTTTTTTAAGGTTATAATCACAACTCTGGCAATATCTCAGAAAAATGTGTTGCAATGTAATTTATCACAATAATGATATTTTATTGCCCTGATGGTGGCTGGGATAGTGAGTTTGTTCTGTCTGTGCATTGGTGCTTCGACTAATGTGTTGAATATTAACACCATCTGTGCAGGGGAGAAACAAATCCCAGAGTAACTATGATGAGAATTAATATCATCACACCTTTACAGCATCCTGTTTCACACATGAATCCAAGTCATGTTTATGTGCGAGAGTGCATTATATAAAAGCAGTCGGAGGTGTTATGGGATAAAGATGATCATTTATCATTTCTGTTTTATCAAATTCTTTTCTCTAAACATACAGCCAGGTAAGCAATAAATAAATAAATAAATAAATAAATAAATACAAGAGTCATCAGGAGATGACATATCCCTCCAGCCCCCACATGAAACCTGACTCCAAATTTTCCTAAGTTGAATTGGTTACCATAGAAATATGGAAAAAAACAAAAATCACAGAAATCCCGAAATATCAAAAGGCACAACAGCTCTTATTTAACTGATCGTTATCAGCATGTTGATATAAATGGTGATATTTCTAGGTGTACTGAGGTAAAGTTTGGTGTTCCACAAGGTTCTGTCTTGGGTCCACTGCTTTTTTCTCTATATATGTTACCTCTGGGTGATATTATTCGTAAACACTGCATTAGTTTCCACTGTTATGCTGATGACACACAGTTGTATGTTTCTGCAAAACCTGATGAGAGACACCAGCTTAATAGAATTGAGGAATGTGTTAAGGACATTAGACACTGGATGCTTATTAATTTCCTTCTGCTTAACTCTGACAAGACTGAAGTACTTGTACTAGGACCACATACAGCTAGAAGTAAGTTTTCTGATTACACAGTAACTCTGGATGGCCTTTCTGTTTCTTCATGTGCAGCAGTAAAAGACCTCGGGGTGATTATTGACCCCAGTCTTTCATTCGAAACTCACATTGATAACATGACCCGGATAGCTTTCTTTCATCTTAGAAATATTGCTAAGATAATAAATTTAATGTCACTACATGACGCAAAAAAACTAGTTCATGCTTTCGTTACCTCCAGGTTGGATTACTGTAATGCCTTACTGTCTGGATGTTCCAACTGAGGTTTTTCACCTGACATCACAGGGTCACGTGACGCCCCGGTGTCCGCCATTTTGAAGGTCAAGCTACATACTAACGCTGCAGACAGAGAGGGAGAACCAGCTTGAAAAAAAAAACGTGTTACAGACACCAGATCCAGTGTAAATAGCTGCCGGAGCGCGCTCCGGCTTGCTCCCCCTCAAATTAAGCAGCGCACTCCGGCTTGCTCCCGGGAGCAAGCCGGAGCGCGCTGCTTAATTTGAGGGGGAGCAAGCCGGAGCGTGCTCCGGCAGCTATTTACACTGGATCCAGTGTAAATAGCTGCCGGATCATAATTACAGTAAACTAGTAAATACAGTAAAGGAAAAACTTGAGACTGAAAGGTTTTAACAGTCATCCAAATGACTGAACGTAAACATTGCTACAGTAACATACTAGCTACTATGTTGTTGACATTAGCTAGTGCTAACAGCTAGCTGCTAGTACACTGCTACAACACAGACACCGACCCTAATAATACAGTTCTTGGTCATTGCCTGGTAACAGCAAATTTATAACGGGCCATGTCTCAACAGACTAAGAAGTTATTTCAATGACATTTAATAACATTTTGTTTATCCTGAGGACCGAAAGTAAATGAAAATGTGAACAAACCTTAGCTGTAATAAGATGGTGACCACTGGCTCCAGGGACGACCCACTGATGTAGGCATGTTACCCAGCCTGACACAAAATATTTGTAGGCATCCAAACTCTTATAAGCTTTCAGATCAATACCTGTGTATGGCGATGGGTTTTTAACGACATAGGTATACAGATCATGTGGGCCGAAGTCAGGTAAAGACGAGGGCTTCGTGTACTTCCGTACGTCAGTGAACAATCCTGGTGGAAGCAGGTAAACGGCGTTCTCTAAGCCTGCTAACCTCAATTTTTGCAAATACCTCTCCCTCTGCTCGCCCTGTAAATGCCCTACATCGCTGGATAGTGAAGGTGTTTTCTGCATCTCGCTCCTTTTTCTTTTATGTTTTTCGTTTGTCGCCTTCCTCGCATTCAAACTGATTCGAGCCGTGACGTCCAAAATGGCAGCCTAACGATGCATCACATGACTTGGTCACGTGGGTGAAAAACCTCAATAAGTGCATAAACAAGCTCCAGTTAGTTCAAAATGCAACAGCAAGAGTCCTTACTAGAACTAGAAAATATGACCACATCACGCCTGTCTTATCCACACTGCACTGGCTCCCAATCAAATTTCGTATTGATTATAAAGTACTACTATTGACCTTTAAAGCACTGAATGGCATCGCACAACAGTACCTGAGTGAACTTCTGGTCCTCTATGTCCCGCCACGCCTACTTAGATCAAAAGGTGCAGGGTATCTGCTGGTACCTCATATAGTGAAGGCTACATCAGGGGGCAGAGCCTTTTCTTACAAAGCCCCACAGTTATGGAACAGCCTTCCAAGTAATGTTCGGGAATCAGACACAGTCTCAGTGTTTAAGTCTAGGCTGAAAACATATCTGTTTAGTCAAGCCTTTTGTTAATGGTGTTTATGAGGTAAAGGTGTAGATCTGGAGGGTCCTCAGACAGAGTGTTTTGGTAAACTGGGATGTATGGATGCTATCAGTCCCCACTCGCCTGCTCACTTGAGTTTGTTGATGGTGTAGTGGCTGGCTGCTTTATGTCCCGGGGCTCCCTCATGCCTGTGTTACCTTCTGGCTCTCCCCTTTTAGTTATGCTGTCATAGTTAGTTGCCAGAGTCCCTGCTTGTACTCAGTGCAATATGTATACTGTTCCTACTTATTCAGGTGACATTGGGCATACCTAACAACCTGTGTTTTCTTTCCCTCTCTCTCTCTCCCCCCCTCCCCATCCCTCTGAGTTACATGGAGTCAACAGGAAATCTTTTGGTGGAGAGGGTGGAGACCTCGACTGGCTATCGTAGCCTGCAGGGAATCGGCCGTCAGACATTCTGTCGCATGTCCCAGACCCGGTGAAATGTAACTGAATTGTCTTGGCCAGCCCTAAGGGTCCCATCTGCATCCCATCATTGCTGAGGAGTGTGCTCCCATCACCCAATCAAGCATCCAGCCAGAGCATGAAATTTTTTAACCATATTAACATGCCATTGTTGTGTATTATGCCTGATGTCAAGACTCTCGTCTCTGCGAGCCTACCATACAGACTTAATACTTGTGTCATTTTTAGGGCATACCTAACAACCTGTGTTTTCTCCCCCCAATCTGTCCCTCTGAGTTACATGTCAGTCCTGGGATCGAGATGCTGACCTCTTCTGCTCCTCGGACCTGCTTGATCCATCCTGGTGCCCTGTGTCTGGTTGGAGTCTTATTGCATCGCTCCTGTGGAGGACGGCCCCATGAGGACAGTTGAAAGTTACACCTGGAGGATGCTCTGGACTCTTACAGTAATGCTTTTATGGCTGAGGACTACAGTTGACTTGCTAACTTTAGGACTGCAGTCATCATGAACAGTTTTGCACTCAAGTTTCCATCAATGAAGAGTTACATCATCAACGAAACTGTCTTCATGTTAAAACTGTTAATGTTATAGTCATGCTGTCTGTTGTTGCCCAAATGAGGATGGGTTCCCTTTTGAGTCTGGTTCCTCTCGAGGTTTCTTCCTCATGTCATCTGAGGGAGTTTTTCCTGTCAAGCTGTCTCACCTCCTTATCTGTTCACTATGATCAAACAGATCAGTTTCCAAAGCTTCAGTCTGTGTTTGAAGGAATTTGATCAACAGTCGAGACATAAAAATAACACTCCACATAAATAAACTGTATTTAAACAATTCAATTTTAAACAATGAATATTCCATGTCCCAATTTCCTTCGCAGGGTGGCTGGGCGCTCCCTTAGAGATAGGGTGAGAAGCACAGTCACTCGGGAGGAGCTCGGAGTAGAGCCGCTGCTCCTCCACATCGAGAGGAATCAGCTGAGGTGGCTCGGGCATCTCTTTCGGATGCCTCCTGGACGCCTCCCTGGGGAGGTGTTCTAGGCATGTCCCCCCGGGAGGAGGCCCCGGGGAAGACCCAGGACACGCTAGAGGGACTACGTCTCTCGGCTGGCCTGGGAACGCCTCGGTGTTCTTCCCGAGGAGCTGGCCGAGGTGTCTGGGGAAAGGGAAATTTGGGCTTCCATGCTCAGACTGCTGCCTCCGCGACCCGGCCCCGGATAAGCAGAAGAAGACGAGACAATGAATAGCTCTGAATGTCTACTCCCTTGGTTTGAGCCCTGGGTTCCACCTGTGAAAACTGCATTTGTTGTTAAAAAGGATAAACTAACATATAGACCACAGAGCTTTCTATGGGAGAAAAGCAAGCCATTTTGAAGCTGGGAAAAGAGGAACAATCACTCAGGAGTATTGGACATAGTCAACAGAACAATTTGGCAACGTCCTGAAAAAGAAAAACCACCGGTGTACCAACAACCCGACATCGGGCAGGTCGGCCAAGGAAACCAACAGCAGTTGATAAACAACTCTGGTACCAATGAAGAAAAAAACCAAAATGACAATGTTATATCACCAACAACCTCCACAAGGCGGGGTGAAGGTTCGTATCCACCATTTGAGGAAGACTTGGAGAGCAGAAATATAGAAGCCATACCCCAAGATATAAACCACTCATCAGCAGTAACAATCAGACGGCCAGATTGGGTTTCACAAAGAAATACAGAAACCAGTTACAAAAAGTTCTGGGACTAAGCTTTACCTTTACCAAAGTGATGGAAAGACCAAAATGTGGAGCAAAAGGATCTGCTCATGATCCAAAACATACATCATCAGTCAAGCACCGTGGTGGTAATGTCACGGCTTGGGTTTGCATGGCTCCTTCATGAATGGACTCACTAATCTTTATTTATAAATGGGATTCATGATGGGAGCAGCAGAATGAATTCAGAGGTCGACAGAAACATTCTGTCTGCCAATTTACAGAGAAACGCAGCCAACCTGTTTGGGAGAAACTTCATCATAGAGCAAGCCGACAACCCAAAACACACTGCCAACACAACACAGGATTTCACGAGGGGAAATGTAGAAGGTTTAAGCTTGGCCAAGTCAATCACCAGACCTGAACCCAAGTGAGCAGCGTTTCACCTCCTGAAGAGAAGACTGAAGAGATTAAACCACCCAAAACAAGCAACTGAAAGAATGTGCACTACAAGCAACAGTTTGCTGATTTCTTTGGGTCTCTGGCTTGATGAAGTTACTGCAAGCAAGACATGGTGGGCAGCATGGTGGTGTAGTGGTTAGCACCGTCGCCTCATAGCAAGAAGATTCTAGGTTGGAGCCCAGTGGCTGATGGGGGCCTTTCTGTGTGGAGTTTGCATGTTCTCCCCGTGTCTGCATGAGTTTCCTCCAGGTGCTCCGATTTCCCCCACAGACCAAAGACATGCGGTTAGGTTAACATGGGGTGACCTTGGGCTGAGGTGCCCTTGAGCAAGGCACCTAACCCACAACTGCTCCCCGGGCACTGTTAGCATGGCTGCCCACTGCTCTGGGTATGTGTGTGCGTTCATTGCTCACTTGTGCATGCATGTGCGTGTTCACTGCTTCAGATGGGTTAAATTTCACTGTGTGCTGAAGTCTGTGCTTGAGTGCATGTGTGACAAATAAAGGCTTCTTGACCTGGCTTAACTTAACATGCAACCAAATATCAGGTGTTATTTACTTTCATTTTCTTGAAGGCTATCTGTTCCTATACTTTTGTTCACCTACAAACCAGGTCATCATGGTGCTATGTTCCGAGTTGTTTAACACATCTAGATGTAAATACCAGGAAATGAAGACTGACGTGAAGCTGATCGATGGTCTCATATTCATCTTTTGAACTTGAGCCCAAATGGCTTCAGTGTATAGCAAAAACAAAAGAACTGGCTTTCCTGTTCCAGTACTTTTGGAGGAGACTGTATATACAAGTTAGAAACTTTAGTCAAAAGCAGCATCGATACAAACTTTTTTTTTTCCTTTTTATGGACTGAGGTTGAGGTAAACCTGTTTGTATTTTAATTTGACACACTGCATTAGCTTTTGATAAGCAGTGAGTCTGCGGCAGATTGAGACTGTTGGATACGACTGCATCTGAGCGAGTGCCAAACCTTTACTACAGCTCCAGGGAAAGATTCTTGTTGCAGGGAAATCGTCGATTAGTTCGAAGATACAGAAAATTGAAGTGTTTGTCATGAAGATATTAAAAAAAACCTGAAGGCATCAACACACACACACACACACACACACACACACACACACACACACACACAGGGTGAAGTGTGTGCCAGTACACCGTGCCAGAGTGCTGATGGTGCACACACTTCCTGTGGCTCAACTTTGCTGATCAGTGCAGTGCATGTGGGGATTAACGCCATTTAAAAACGTGCCAACTCCCATAATGACTGACTGCATATTCAACACACACACACACACATCTCATTGGCAAGACCGTGCAGAGCTCTCTCTCTCTTCCTTTCTGTTTCTTGCTCTCTTCCTTCCAGTATTCATGTCTTTCTTTCTGCCAGATTGTCTGACTGAGACTGATTCTCTCTCTCTCTCTCTCTTTCAAACCAGAGTAAATAAGCTGAATAGTGGCCATGTACCCTGATATAAAACATGATAATAATAAAAACAAATTTAAAAAATCTTCTGTCAGTCACTAGTTATCACACACACAGCACAAACATCACTGAGATGCTTCAGAGTTTGTGTTTTATAAAAAGATATAAATAAAAGATATAAAAGTAAAAAAAGAAGACTGTTGTTAAGAAGTGCTCTCATACAGTATGTGCACACTCCCTTTAAGACTCACAAGTAGGGTTTAAAGGTTGCAAATCATTAATTCGTTTAAGAATCGAGTGCTTAACCCAATTAAGTGACAATTAAACGCCCGCCAGCACAGGTATAAACAAAAGGTCGTTTACATTACTGAGATTCAGCAAATTAAACAATCAGTGAGTTGGGCACATTGGTTAAACCCGTGGGAACAGCTCAACATGCAGGACTAACCTCATTTCGTTCGTTTCTGTCTCACTGGTCTCAGCGTTAGCGGCGTGTCACTGACCGTTCGCGATTATTTCCAAAAAAAAATAAAAAATCATATTTAAAAAAAAAAATCAATCATTTATTTCAAATTTCAAAAGCAGCATGCAAATGTAATAACGGCGCGGCGCAGGCTTGTGTCACTTATCCATACCAACTCACATAAAATACTTTGCTTTGAAATCAGTGAAATAAATCACAATTCCACCTTACCTTTGAACAGTTTTAGAGCAAACTTCATAGCATATTTAGTGCTTTTAGGAACAGCATTTTCTTTCATAATTCGCAACTCTCCCTCACTTATGGTCACAAAGCGATTGGTTGCCGTTTTGCCAAGTCACTCGAGATGATTATTGAGAAATAGTCCGAATCTCTCGATCAATCAGTGCGCGAGTTTCTATAATCACCTGTGTACTCATACTAATATATATATATATATATATATATATATATATATATATATATATATATATGAGAGACAGAGAGAGAAGGAGTGAGAGTGCGCGCGCGTGTGTGTGTGTGTGTGTGTGTGTGTGTGTGTGTGTGTGTGTGTGTGTGTGTGTGTGTGTGTGTGAGCACCTCGCGGCTGGGCCAGCAGGCTTTGAGCACTGCCTGGCTCCTGAACAGCACCAGTAGACGGATGTCCTGTTCGCTGAGGTTGAATGAATGTTCCAGAATCTGTAGCACCTCAATCCTTACTCGCACGGGCTTTGAGTCATCCCCACAGAATGGCCGTAACCATGCCAACAGGTCCTCTGATGACACTGCATGTCCCCTGGGACACAGACAGGACATGCTTATACATTTCCTTGAAGCCCACATCAAATATTTATAAGCCTCCCAAAAAAAAACCCAAAAAAAACCACAGGGACGAAATGTTTGTCTCGTCGTCGGAAGGAAGGAAGGAAAAATAAACACAGAAGCTTGTTTCTTTTCAAGACAGACTGAAGATAATTACAGGGAATTACAAAGTGTCTTTTGTCCAGCAGGTTCAAATGCAACTCAGAGCCTCACACAGGCTTCAAAGAGGAGACTAAAAAGCCAATTTCAAGGCAATTAATGACAAACAAATTTTTAAAAAAAAAATCACGCTGGTGAATTTGATGTAACAAAAGTAAAGAGTTTTTGGTTTTCAGGCAAATCAAAGGCCGTTTGTTCCAGTGTTTGAAACCAAATCCTATTCTTCTGAATGTTATCTGTATGGGTCTGATGCTCCGTCACAAACAGCCGTATGCTATCTTAACCAATGTAACAATATATACAACTGCAATCAGAACTATTCAACCCCCCAAAGATTTTAAGGATTTATCAATTCAAGTTTTTTCAAAGAGCAAGATTCTGCTTTGGATGACTTCTTTGAGTTGAGTGATACATAAATTCAACACAGAAAATGCATGATGTAGTATTTCTGTGTAACAGTATATTTTGTTAAGATAGCCATGTCACAGTTATTCAACCCCTAGATAATAATGTTTTTAAAGCTTTCTGGCGGTTTTTATGGCCTAAAGTGGAGTTGAAATATAATTAAGCCTTTGGGAACTCTATAATGATCCTTCGTTTGCGATGCATATATAAACCCCACCCATGAAAGTATTCAAGGTCAGTTAGAATCATGGGAAAGACAAAGGAGCTTCCACAAAAGCTGAGAGAGGAGATATTCATCACACCTAAAGGGCCTTGGGTATAAGATGATTTCCAAAAAATGTAACGTTCCAAGAGACACCATTAGGAGCATTATAAGGAAGTTTAAAACTTATGGAACAGCTGCAAACCTGCCTGGCCATGGAAGAAAGCCCAAAATTTCATCAAGGGCCTTTAGCCACTTTGTCAGGACAACTAAGAAAAAAACCCATGCGAAAAGTCAACTAGAATATGCCAGGAGGAATCTGGATAAGACTACAGAGTTTTGGGAGACCGTTCTATGGACTGATGAAGCCAAACTGGAACTGTTTGGACATATGGACCAGCGGTATATCTGACGTGCGAAAGGCCAGGCTTATGACCAGAAGAATACCATCCCCACAGTCAAGCATGGAGGTGGGTCATTGATGATGTGGGGCTGTTTTTCTGCGGCAGGAACTGGCAATCTTGATCGTGTACCTGGCATCATGGATTCCCAGAAATACCAGGCCATTTTAAAGAGGAACGTGATGCCTTCTGTTGACAAATTAAACCTTGGTGATCAATGGACTTTCCAGCAAGACAATGATCCCAAGCACACCTCCAAGTCAACCAAAGCTTGGTTGAGAGAAAGATCCTGGAACGCCCTGGAGTGGCCTTCTCAGGTCATCCGACTGAAAATATTTGGTGGGATTTAAAGAAGGCAGTTGCAGCACGGAAGCCATCAAACATCACTGAGCTCGAGGCTTTTGCACATGAAGAATGGGCAGAGATTCCAGTCGAGAGGTGGAAGAAGCTTGTCAGCACTTACCGAAAACATTTGTTACAAGTTATAAAAGCTAAAGGATGCTCCACAAAGTATTGAAGCTGGGGGTTGAATAATAGTGCACGTGTTTAAAAGATTTACATTTTCATTTGAACTTCAAAGTTAAGTCAACTTCTGTTGTCAAAATAACTCAAATATGTATCAATAAATATTTTTTGTTGTTTAATGAGTTTGTCATTTATTGTCATTATCTTTCATCCACATCACTATAATGTCTTTTGATGTGAGGGGGTTGAATATTTCTGATTGCAACTGTACATGTAAGCATTTATTACTAGGAAGAGAATCCAAGTTCCAGTTTTAAGCACAATTCAAGAATGGATGAGACAAACATATACACACACACACACACACACAGTGGTATACAAAAGTTTGGGCACCCCTGGTCAAAATTACTGTTACTGTGAACAGTTAAGCAAGTTGAAGATGAAATGATCTCCAAAAGGCAAAAAGTGAAAGATGACTCATTCCCTTTGTATTTTAAGCAAAAACTTTTTTTTTTTCATCTTTTACATTTTCAAAATAACAAAAAAGGAAAGGGGCCCAAAGCAAAAGTTTGGGCACCCTGCATGGTTAGTACCTAGTAGCACCCCCTTTGGCAAGTAGAACAGCTTGTAAACACTTTTTGTAGCCAGCCAAGAGTCTTTCAATTCTTGTTTGAGGAATTTTCATCCATTCTTCCTTGCAAAAAGTCTTCTACTTCAGAGAGATTCCTGGGTCATCTTGCATGCAGTGCTCTTTTGAGGTCTGCCCACAGATTTTCATTGATGTTCAGATCAGGGGACTGTGAGGGCCATGGTAAAACCTTCAGCTTGCACCTCTTGGGGTTGTCTATTGTGGATTTGGAGGTGTGTTTAGGATCATTATCCATTTGTAGAAGCCATCCTCTTTTCAACTTCAGCTTTTTTACAGATCGGGTTATGTTTGCTTCCAGAATTTGCTGGAATTTCATTGAATCCATTCTTCCCTCTACCTGCGAAATGTTCCTGGTGCCATTGGCTGCAACACAACCCCAAAGCATGATTGATCCACCCCCATGCTTAAAGGTTGGAGAGGTGTTCTTTTCATGAAATTCTGTGCCCTTTTTTCTCCAAACATACCTTTGCTTGTTGCTGCCAAAGAGTTCCATTTTAACCTCATTGGTCCACAGGACTTGTTTTCAAAATGCATCAGGCTTGTTTAGATGTTCTTTTGCAAACTTCTGACGTTGAATTTTGTAGCGAGGACGCAGAAGAGGTTTTCTTCTGATGACTCTTCCATGAAGGCCATATTTGTGCAGGTGTCGCTGAACGGTAGAACAATGTACCACAACTCCAGAGTCTGCTAAATCTTCTTGAAGGTCTTTTACAGTCAAGCGGGGGTTCTGATTTGCCTTTCTAGCAATCCTACAAGCAGCTCTCTCTGAAATTTTTCCTGGTCTTCCAGACCTTATCTTGACCTCCACTGTTCCTGTTAACTGTCATTTCTTAATTACATTTCGAACTGAGGAAATGGCAACCTGAAGACGTTTTGCTATCTTCTTATAGCCTTCTCCTGCTTTGTAGGCCTCAACCATTTTAATTTTCAGACTAGTAGGAAGCTGCTTAGAAGAACCCATGGCTGCTGATTTTTGGGACTAGATTAGAGGAGCCTGGGTATTTATAAAGCTTTGAAATTTGCATCACCTGGCCTTTCCTAACGATGAGTGTGAACAAGCCATAACCCTAACAAACTAATTAAGGTCTGAGACCTTGGTCAAAGTGATCTGAGTGCTTAAATCTCCTAGGGTTCCCATACTTTTGCAAGTTACTCCTTTCCTTTTTTCACTCTAAAATTGTACAAAACCAAAATAATACACCGATATTGCTTAAAATGTTGAACAGTGTGTTTCATCTTTAACTTTATGCCTTTTGGAGATCATTTCATCTTCAACTTGCTTAACTGTTCACAGTAACAGTAATTTTGACTAGGGGTGCCCAAACTTTTGCATACCACTGTGTGCGTGTGTATACACACACACACACACACATATATATATATATATATATATATATATATATATATATATATATATACACACACCACAACAATGTTGGCTTCTCGATTCTTATTGATCAGAAGGTGGCGAATCATTTTCTGTAACTGCAGAAAATGCAAAGCAGCTAATTCACAGAGACTTTCTATAGTGGACGTACCACGTCAATCACACGCACATTAAAGATTACACGTGCAATTGTTAATGTGGTATTTCAATAATTTTTTTTGTGTGTGACCGATTTCAAATTTGTGTAAGGAGTCTCCAGCGTCAGCACATTGTACTTGTTTTTCAAGTCTTCAGAACAAAAGGCATTTCGATGTAAGAAACTGTATTATTTTTCCCCGTTAACTTCAAGAGGGAAATAAAGAGAAGTTGGTGAAGTTAAATGATAAGAGGAATTAAAATGCTATCCTTTCTTTTTTCTTCCTCAGACCTTCCAAATCATTAAGGTACCTCTAAATGGATAAAACAAACAAACAAACAAACAAGAGTGCTCTAAGCGCACAATATCCCCCGCTACAATATACTGCAAATGAAATTGCAATATGCGTATTACTGTCCTATAGCAAAGCCTTCTGCCAAGTTTCGTGAAATGCCTCCAAAAATTGTGAGAAGAGTTGATTTCAGAAGGTAAGAACCCTTTCCGGGATGGATAGACTTCGCCATGACATAATCCCCCTTTGGGCCTTTCAGCCAGCAGGGGATAATAAAAACTATGACGAGCTATGTTTTAATTATTAAAACTTGTCGGCTTTGTGGTACAACCCCGATTCCAAAAAAGTTGGGACAAAGTACAAATTGTAAATAAAAACAGAATGCAATCATTTACAAATCTCAAAAACTGATATTGTATTCACAACAGAACATAGACAACATATCAAATGTCGAAAGTGAGACATTTTGAAATTTCATGCCAAATATTGGCTCATTTGAAATTTCATGACAGCAACACATCTCAAAAAAGTTGGGACAGGGGCAATAAGAGGCTGGAAAAGTTAAAGGTACAAAAAAGGAACAGCTGGAGGACCAAATTGCAACTCATTAGGTCAATTGGCAATAGGTCATTAACATGACTGGGTATAAAAAGAGCATCTTGGAGTGGCAGCGGCTCTCAGAAGTAAAGATGGGAAGAGGATGACCAATCCCCCTAATTCTGCGCCCACAAATAGTGGAGCAATATCAGAAAGGAGTTTGACAGTGTAAAATTGCAAAAAGTTTGAACATATCATCACCTACAGTGCATATCATCATCAAAAGATTCAGAGAATCTGGAAGAATCTTTGTACGTAAGGGTCAAGGCTGGAAAACCATACTGGGTGCCCGTGATCTTCGGGCCCTTAGACGGCACTGCATCACATACAGGCATGCTTCTGTGTTGGAAATCACAAAATGGGCTCAGGAATATTTCCAGAGAACATTATCTGCGAACACAATTCACCGTGCCATCCGCCGTTGCCAGCTAAAACTCTATAGTTCAAAGAAGAAGCCATATCTAAACATGATCCAGAAGCGCAGACGTCTTCTCTGGGCCAAGGCTCATTTAAAATGGACTGTGGCAAAGTGGAAAACTGTTCTATGGTCAGACGAATCAAAATTTGAAGTTCTTTATGGAAATCAGGGACGCTGTGTCATTCGGACTAAAGAGGAGAAGGACGACCCAAGTTGTTATCAGCGCTCAGTTCAGAAGCCTGCATCTCTGATGGTATGGGGTTGCATTAGTGCGTGTGGCATGGGCAGCTTACACATCTGGAAAGACACCATCAATGCTGAAAGGTATATCCAGGTTCTAGAGCAACATATGCTCCCATCCAGACAATGTCTCTTTCAGGGAAGACCTTGCATTTTCCAACATGACAATGCCAAACCACATACTGCATCAATTACAGCATCATGGCTGTGTAGAAGAAGGGTCCGGGTACTGAACTGGCCAGCCTGCAGTCCAGATCTTTCACCCATAGAAAACATTTGGCGCATCATAAAACGGAAGATACGACAAAAAAGACCCAAGACAGTTGAGCAACTAGAATCCTACATTAGACAAGAATGGGTTAACATTCCTATCCCTAAACTTGAGCAACTTGTCTCCTCAGTCCCCAGACGTTTACAGACTGTTGTAAAGAGAAAAGGGGATGTCTCACAGTGGTAAACATGGCCTTGTCCCAACTTTTTTGAGATGTGTTGTTGTCATGAAATTTAAAATCACCTACTTTTTCTCTTTAAATGATACATTTTCTCAGTTTAAACATTTGATATGTCATCTATGTTCTATTCTGAATAAAATATGGAATTTTGAAACTTCCACTTCATTGCATTCCATTTTTATTTACAATTTGTACTTTGTCCCAACTTTTTTGGAATCGGGGTTGCATAAAAGGAATAAAACATGCTGGACATGCTGTTATGTAACATGTTGGGCAGTGACTAGAATAACAGTGGTGTGATGATACCGTTGCCTCTCCAAATATGGTCATTTTCCTGTAACAGTACATCCCACCATATTTTAATGCTTATGCAATATGCGATCTGCTTACCCGCCTTGCACATCATCTTGCACTGCCTTCACGATGCCTTCCAGAACATTCAGTGGGTCTGCATAACCCTTCAGGATGGCCTCATCACCACTACACAAAAACACACACACACCCAATATAATGACTCACTTGGCCTTTGAGTTAGCACACACAGGGGATGCAATACAGATCAAAGATTTTCACGTTCAGCTCTCAGACACCTCTGAACCTCTCAGCCATCCGTCAGCTGTTGGATTTATGTTTTAGACAATCATGCATGTTACATCACGTTGTATTTTCAGTCGATAAAGGTGTCTCAGGTTGTGTTTGAGATTTCTGGAAAAGTCTTGTTTTTCCCGCTCGAGTTCAAATATCTGGGGTCAACTGAACAAATTAATGGTGAATGTAGAAGAGAAGTGAAGAAGGGAGAGCAAAAAGGTTGGAATGGATGGAGGAGAGTGCCAGGAGTGATTTTTGACATTAGGTTGCCAGTAAAAGTGAAAGGGAAAGTGTACTAGACAGTAGTAAGAGCAGCTATGTTGTATAGTTTGGAGACAATGGCACTGACAAAAAGACAGGAGGTAGAGGAGTTGAAGATGCTGAGATTTTCACTGAGAGTGACAAAGTTGGACAGGATTAGAAATGAGTATATCAGAGGGGCAGCACACGTAGGATGGCTTGTAGACAAAGTGATGGAGAGGTGAGATTGAGATGGTTTTGACATGTACAGAGGAGAGATCCAGAGTATTTTGGGAAAAGAATGCTGGAGATGGAGTTGCCAGATCGAAGGAAAAGAGGAAGACCAAAGATGAGATTTATGGATGTGGTGAAGGAGGACATGAGGACAGTTGGTGTGACAGAAAAAGATACAGGGGACAGGAAGAGATGGAGGGACGTCATCTGTTATGGCAACCCTGAACGGGAAAAGAAGGAGGAGGAGGAAGAAACTACTCCCTGACATCAGCAGTATTCCCACCCGGCTATCCTCTTAACACCATTATATAAGTTCTCGAACGTATTTCTGTTGTCCAACCTTGTGCACTGACGCCATTTTGGACTTAAATTGGTGTTTAGGAATAACAACACTGGAGTCATTTTGAAAAAAAAAACAACAAAAAAAAAACCCCTTACTTTTAATCAAGCACTGAATAGACTATATGACTTGTTTTACTTATGTGCTCTATCACACAAGATCAACTGTTAGCTACTGCTCACTTACGTATCCCCCCGCTCTCGCTTATATCAGAATGCAGGCAATCGAAGGAATAGGACACTTATTATGAATGTTGACTTCAACAAATAATTAACCCTGAAACAAGTGAGTAAAGAGCAGTGTTCTCCCCAGGGATTTCAAATAGCATCCCGGTAAACTGGCACTTTGAAATAGCATTTAGCTTCTTGAAATAGCGTCAAAATCCACCCGATATGTTTCGTAAATACATTCAGTCGGTAAACAGGAAGTCGATGTGTGACAGACCTGAAAACGGTACACACGGTATAGAACCCCAAGCTGAAGCTCGGTACCAAATATTAAGCAGTTGTGATTTGTAGTTGCTGAGAAAAGTGTTACAAAAATTTTGTAAATCCACGCTATATGTTTCGTAAATACATTCAGTTGGTAAACAGGAAGTCAATTTGTGACAGACCTGAAAACGGTATAGACGGTATAGAACCCCAAGCTGAAGTTTGGTACCAAGAACCAAGTGGCTATGATTTGTGGTTGCTGAGAAAAAGGGTGTTTCGGATAGACGGAAATACAGAGATATGGACGGACGGGCAGAGGTAAAACCATGACACAGTTGCTAACTGGGAAGGATGAAGACTAGTATGTTGTTCTCCTGAGAAGCATCATTTACTTTTTAATCCTCATTCAAGTCACAGGACAGCTGAAAAAAACTTGAAGAAAAGTGCTAGCTAACTTCTCCCATGATTAGTTAGCGTCTATCCAAATGATAGGAAAGCGAGAGCTTTTGATTTCTTGGACTCCTTGGTTATGGCACTGCTGAAATTCTTGTCAAACTCTTTTTATAATTGTTCTTGTTGCACCATTAATGACTTTTTAAAATTCTAAGTAAGAAATGAGACTTGCCTTGGTGTGCTTGATGTTCTGTTCTTCTTTGCTCTCAACCCTTTTATGTAAAGGCATAAGCTCTCGGAGTGACACCAGGTCATTCAAGCACGTGTCCTCACAAACAAAACTAGAACTATGAGTAAACTCACTATAGAATATCCCCCACTTACAAGCCTATCACCATATATTGCCATATGCAAGGGAATAAGGTCTAAACGGCTGCCGTAGTGCAAACAACTAGCGATAACTTATCCGAGTATGCTCGTAATGTAGAAGCCACTGCTCGCTTTAGATATCTCTCTCATCTCATTATCTCTAGCCGCTTTATCCTTCTACAGGGTCGCAGGCAAGCTGGAGCCTATCCCAGCTGACTATGGGCGAAAGGCGGGGTACACCCTGGACAAGTCGCCAGGTCATCACAGGGCTGACACATAGACACAGACAACCATTCACACTCACATTCACACCTACGGTCAATTTAGAGTCACCAGTTAACCTAACCTGCATGTCTTTGGACTGTGGGGGAAACCGGAGCACCCGGAGGAAACCCACGCGGACACGGGGAGAACATGCAAACTCCGCACAGAAAGGCCCTCGCCGGCCCCAGGGCTCGAACCCAGGACCTTCTTGCTGTGAGGCGACAGCGCTAACCACTACACCACCGTGCCGCCCTGCTTTAGATATATTCAGAAGATTGCTATGTGCAATGGAATCGATCCTTACAGTCTGGGAAAGAAGGATGTCTCATACAATCTCAAAAACTACCCAACACCAGATAGTTCCCCGACATCTTGAACTATCTGGTGTTGCAGACGTCCTTCCACACTGCAAAACAGATGAAAGCGTAGAAGAGTATGGAGGTTTACAACTTTTTTGTATGTGGCTGGGTAAAGGACCTCGGTATCAAGTCACTGCCGAATGAATCCTGTATTGTTTTTGCCCGTGTAAGTATGTTTTTTTCGTTAAGCTTTTCGTTTGTGTCTTTACAACAAAGTGCTACAAGTTGAAGTGTAAACAAACAACAGTTGGCTTGATTCTCACTTGTGTTGGCTCTTATCTCTCAGGCTAATCATTCACGAAGATCATCAGAAACCCCTTTAAAGTCCTGGATCTTAGTTAAACAAGACGGAGAAGTGATCACGGCGCATTGTAACTGTACGGCTGGGGAAGAATTTTGTAGCGACCTTCATGCAAATGGACTTTGTGAGGAGTAAACAAAGAAACAGCCGGGGACTTTAGCGCTTTGTGACTAAAAAAAGTACCGTAAAATAACAATGCATAGCAAGAAAAAGTACTTGGAAAACACTAAGGACAGAGCTGAGAGGGAAATACAAACCTTTCATGAAATGATCACTACAAACTCGAGCGTGCTTCGACTCGGCGCCCTTTGATTTCAGTGAGAGGTTCAAAAGTCGCCTTTCTCACGTCTTTTTGTGAAATCCTGTGTTCGTTCACCCTTTTTTATTAGTTCACGGGGAACCCTGAAGAAACTTTTATCAGTTTCATGGTTTGATCGATTCGAACAATGTAAAACAATGCAAGCATAAGGCGTTTTTCATGCAAGCAATGCACCTTCTCCGTACAAATGCTTTGTCGACTGAGCTTTGGTAGACCACCAGCTAAAGTTTTGAATAACTAATGAGGCGGATGTGACGTCACGGGAAACCCAGCAATACTGCAACTGTGCAAAGTTTCATCAAAATCCATCAAACCCTTTAGGAGGAGTTGTGCTTACAAGACACATGGACAGACGGATGGACGGACAAGGTGGTTCCTATATACCCCCCCCCCAAACTTTGTTTGGAAGGGGGTATAAATATACAGTTAGGCTTAAAGTGCATATCCTGGACCAATTTCGTGTTTTTTTAATATGAAAGTATGTCCCTTTACACACTCATCCAGAAGGGTAATTTTGCACAAGGCCATCTGTCTACAGCAGAATAAAATAAAATAAAATAAAATAAAATAAAATAAAATAACAAAACGCATCTGGAAAAATTCCAAGGGAGTCTGGAGCCAGATTCATGACGTCACGTGTGGAACCGCCAGCAGGCTGAGAGAGCTTACATGGATTCAGTGCACAGCCTGTGTAGACCAAGTTTAGCAGGTAGCGATTTTGCATTGAAATATGGAATTGTCACCTGAGCTTCTAAACCCATGGATTCATGTATCAGTGCTCATCTATCTATTGTTACATAAATCATATTTTTTCTAATTACTATTATGCATTTATATATTTCATTTAGAAGAGTACTGGCTACTGTAGGAGAAAGATTTCATAAGCTACACACGTGGAATCGGCTAAGCAGGGTTGTATATACATTTAATGTGCTTGACAGGTCCCAAGATCTCAAGCCCTGACACACATATCCCTTGATACATGTGAAGTAAGTGTATTATCGCCCAGCGCTTTCGTGTTGTTTACTTTTGTGTGTGTCAATAAATAACATTATCCGTGTACCACACAAACACAGGAACACCTAATTTAGAGTATAGTCTCTCTTATTTCTTACCCTGGCAACAGTCAACTTGTGAATTGCCGATTTTCTTGGTCTTTTTCTCGGCTCTGCTTTGGTCCTCGGCTTCCGGGTGCCTCGCACAAAGTGCTCCCATTTCTCTCTCATTGTCTGGTCTTTTGGAAAATGATGAGTACTAATCCCATCATGATTGGTGTTGCTACACCCTCCTATGATACATCTGTTAACCATTTTAATAATTACGTGATAACGTTGAAGAAATTTGCAGAAAACCACCAGGTCGTTTTCTCATAAACAAACCAGCGCTGACGTAGGATTCAGAAAGAGGCGTCCCGCACGCGACGTCACGAAAATCAATGTCTCCCGGGAAATCCAAATGCCAAGTTTTTTCAGAGGCGGACCAATTCGCCTCAAATGGCTTGAATTCAACTGAAATTTTCTGGTATTGCGCAAGGTAACAAAATTGCACAAAATGCAAAATGTGACAGATATTTGACCAAAGTTTAATATAAAATAGGAGAATTACATTGATCTTGCTCCTGAATTAACCCGTGATATGAAGTTTAAGAAGCTCTTAATCTACCACGTTCCAGTGCACCTCATCACCACATACAAGCGTTAACAATTCTCCACAGCTCTTCCAAAGATCACAAACAGAATCGAAGCGGCTAACAAGCCCCGACTTCATATACAGGAATTGCATTTTATATCATTGCTTGATTTTATGCAAAGGCTTTACAGAAATGGCTGCATTAAATGAGCAACCTCATCCACCCTGGCATTCCCTGGTGCTTTGTCTCGCTCTCCAGAAGCCTGGCTCTTCTGCATCAAACAGCAGAATGCAAAAGAACTTGGGTTCAGAGACAGATTTTGCAAAACAAAACCAGCTCCATTAAGACCCAGCCAATCTAACATGCAGTTCTCTCTGCTGTGACCAATCAGCACTTAGGCTGAAACAACAAAGAGGAACATCTGTATTAGTCTGCTGCAATTACTCTGGTCATTAATCTACTTCAGAGGGAAGGGAAAGAAGGAGGGGAAGAAAGAAAAGCAGATCGAGAGAGACTACAAATGAGAAGCATACATTTTTAAAAGCTTAATCAATCTTGATTTTTGGGGCTTTCTTCCTGCCGAATGCAGAGTTTCTCTTCGCTGAGCTAGCCGTGAGTCTGGGGCCTGAACTTAAAGCGATTATCTATACAAGACCTTGGAGAGCAAAACTAATTAGGAGGTTTAGAAGTTGTCTGTTGTCGTGGAGGTTGCAAATTAATGCCCAATACACTGATTTTCTGTGTCGTTAGTTGTTTTCTGACTGTGAGTGATGTTCTATGTCGGCTAGTGCACCAATGAGGAAAGCTCGTTATAAATCATGGTCACATGGCGCAATATGAAACCAGGCACAGGAAACCGTATGGAAGTGGAATAATATGTTTCATGTTGCGTCCGAGGTGTAATAGATAATGCTGTTCTGAGGACGGAATAGCAGACCGACTCTGCCAACATGGTGCCTTCATTTTTCTGAATAATTCTTCTTTCACCACAAGGGATCATCATGATCCACACATTTAATTTGGCAGAGGTGTTTACACCGGATGCCCTTCCTGACGCAACCCTTCCCAATCTATCTGGGCTTGGGACTGGCACCAAGTATGCACTCACTTGTACAACCCCCAGTAGCTGGGTATTTTACCTAATCTGCATGTCTTTAAACTGTGGGAGGAAACCAGAGAACCCAGATGAAACTCATGGAGAACACACAAACACCACGCAGAAAGGCCCCCGTCAGCCATGAAGTTCGAACCTGGAACCTTCTTGCTGTGAGGTGACAGTGCGAAAAAGAAGCAGTGTTTGTGACATGTACACTCAAGCACAGTGAAATTCGTCCTCTGCATTTAACCCATCTGAAGCAGTGAACACACACAGGTGAGCAATGAGCACACACACATACCCAGAGCAGTGCTCAGCTATGCGACAGCACCCAGGAAGCAGTTGGGGGTTAGGTGCCTTGCTCAAGGGCACTTAAGCCATTCCCCATGTTAACCTAACCTGCATGCCTTTGGACTGTGGGGGAAACTGTATGGAATCAATTTTGTGCCAAAATGTTCATACAATACTTTTGAAATATCAAACAAAAACGACAAATCAAAATACAAAAAAAGTCAATTTTTTTAGACTGGCAAACAAATTATTTGTGTAATCGTGCAAAATATCAGTCTATTACTCTTCAGAAACCTCTTATTTTTGTTCCACGTCTTTCTCAGTTTTGTTTGACGTAATTTATTTTGGTTGCGATTCCAGCTTTCTCGTTCGCACTCCCTGACTTTTTGCTTGCAGTTTTGGCACAAACTTCACGTGTGGGTGGGCTGTCCAGGAGTGCATTCCCATTGGGTAACTTGTGTTTGACTAACAGCTACGCTCAGCGATTCCCCCGGAGGCTGTTGTGGCCATTTCCTACTTGGATTTTGGCGGACTGTTTGACGAGTGACCGATCCACTGACGGTAAACAAGGATCGAGTGGACTTCAGTGGCGACTATGATATTGAATTTACACTTTGTTGAATTAATTCAAAATCATAGTCGCCACTGAAGTCCACTCGATCCTTATTTACCGTCAATGCATCGATCGCTTGTCAAACAGTCCGCCAAAATCCGAGTAGGAAATGGCCGCAACAGCCTCTGGGGGAATGGCCACAGAATGGCCTGATATTTTTGTTTTTAATGGAGTTGTGCAAGTTAGTTAGCCGGCTATGTCATGCAACAACCAGGAAGGCTAAAGGAGCATTCCAGACATAAAACTAAAATGTATTTAATATAAACTTTGCCAGGTTTTGTGTAGTATTGTGTTGCACAGGATTACTTTGTTTAGTGTCAGCAATTTAAGCAGAATTCATGCCTTTGCTCTATTTTTTTCCCCCCAGCGACAGTGAAAACTACAACATCCAGTAAGCCATACACAAACACACAATTCAACCATGGGGGAATCCCAAATATGATCAACCAATCCAGATGTCTGAGTAGAAGCTTGCCTAAAATCTCCATTAAAAACTAACTAGCTTATGTGAGAGCTCCAGCTCTAGTCCCCTCCCAGTCAAATATTCACTATAACGCTTGTAGTCGGTCAAATTTTAGACCCACATCCGAGATACACAACCTGAAGAGGGTTTCCCCAGTATTTAAATCAGGAAACCTCGCCATACAGCCCACCTGTGAGACGTGAGCAGGCATGCAACAGATCTATCGATGGCTACATTTTTTTTTTAATTTTGGCCTGAGTGGCCGATGTGAGTACACCATCGACACTAATGGTAATTCTGCCTTCAGAAATGAACAGTGTATGAAGGAAAGAAAAAAAATCTGGAAAATAATGACTCATTGCTAAGAAAAAAGAAAAACTCAAGCATACTAGGAGAGAGCAAGATGCTGGGTTTAATGCAGAAAACAAGTAAATAAAAAGTCATGCAAGACACAAGTGAAGCAGAACAACGAAGCAGTCGAACGACCCACAGGAGGTGGAGCAGCTGTGCGTCCTCCTGTGACACCACACTGAACATTTGGAGAAAAAAGAAAGATGCAGTGCAGATGCAGAGAGAGAGACCCATGCTGCTTAAAGTCTTATTTCCAGACACCTGATCATGGAGAACGCTGTTCTATTTCATGCCTCCTGACCGCCAGAGGCGGCGTAGCCTGTGAATGATATCCTTCGCGTAGCGTAGGTCGAGACTTATACCAACAAAGTAGTCGTGATGACATACCTCATGCTCAAGAAGCCCTGTAGCACGTCATCCTTCCTCTTATTCTTCTCACGTCTGGTACGAGCATCCCAGGACAATTAATAAGCAAGTGTTCATCACTGATCTTTTTATTACTTCTTATCCCCTCATGTGAGTATTGAAGAACTATCTGAATCGAATTACTTGCGGTGGTCTCCCCGTCAAAAAAAAAACCCCGAAGAATTATAAAAGGTAAGTGCACGGAGGCTCTCCTCATTCCCAAACTAAGGTCATAAGCACAGGAGAAGTGTGCGGTGGTTCATCCCGTGTTCACCTACACACACACACACACACACACACACACGCCGTTTGGCCAATAAGTGTGTCGTGTATCCCTGCATTAGCACGGTGGCTCTCCCCATGACCAACTAGATAGCTTACTCGTTAGCCCTGTTGCTTGTGTTGTTGTTACTGCGTCGTGTGTTAGTTTTCGGGTTTTTTGCGTTAGTTTGCATTACAATGAATGCCATTTCCCTTGTTTGTAAAATGTGCTTTGCACTGCTGGAACCCGAGGACGGCCATTTGGAATGCCCGTCTTGCCTGGGCATCGCTCACCTCCGCTCTGCTCTGACGGATCCTTGTCCAAGCTGTGCCGTCCTACCGCTCACGGTACGGGAGGCCAGGCTAACTAATTTTGTAATGAAAAATGACGCGCTGCTCTCGGCAACCGAGACTCCGGCTGCAAAAGCTGTAAAACGCGGCAGCACAGGTCTGCAGGCTAAACAGCCTGCTAAGAAGAGGGCAAAATCACACGCCACCTCCGTGCTCAACAAGCGGGTGGACGATCTTTCCACGGCTGTAAGCTGAATAGAGATGCTGCTGCTTCAGCTCCAACCCCTTCAGGCGAGCGTGCAGCCGGCCGCGCCACCAGCAGGTGATGCCGTTGCTACTGTTCCCACCCTGCCTCCCCAGGAAGAGCAAGAGCCGGATGATGATGCGCTCTCCACTGCTGCCACTGATTCTCTCTTTACCTCTTTGGGAGATAATGGTTCCCTTGTGCCGCCTGACTCTCCTTGCTCTGGCACGTCCTTGGACGATGCCCTCCCGAGCGTGCTTTCTGATGAGAGTGGGGATGGCATGGCAGGTGGGCCCCAATCCTTGCTGGCCACAATTACCTCAGCTTTGGCACAGCGTGGGCTGCAATCGCTGCAGCCTGGTTCTGGGGTGAGCGCCTACTTTAGGCAACCCTCGGTGGACATCTGCTCCCTAATCCCCAAATGTGACGCTTTTGTGGATGAATTTCAAACAGCATTTAAAACGGCGGCCGCACATTTTCATCCCACTTCGGCAGCACGCGCCATGGGTAACATGGCTGATGCGGGCCTGTTCGGATTGGACAAGATGCCATCGGTGGACCCCTGCGTCGCATCTCTGGTGGTCTCCCCAGACGAAGCAGTGCATCCTCAGGTACGCTGCCCGAGTAAGGCCTGTAGGCGCACTAACGACGATCTGGTCAGGGCCTATAACCACACGGCACGCATTGGACGAATTGACAAGACAATTTCCCACCTCCTGCTGGCCGCCCAGTCTTCTCTGCTCCAGACGGGTGCAGATCCAGCCGTACGTGAGGCCATTGAGGCTACTCTGCAAGGTGTTGGTTTCATGACCCAGGAGTTGGGTCGTCTCATGGCAGTGTTGGTGCGCGCCCGCCGTCAGGTCTGGCTTTCTCAAACACCGCTCCCAGATGCATGCAGAGCCACCTTACGTGAGCTCCCCCTCATACCTGGCCAACTTTTTGGGCCAGCGGCCAAGGACGCCTTGGAACGCCGCGCTCTAGTGTCTGAGTCGCGGAGGCAGCAAGTGGGCATACCCCAGACGACTCGTTTCCGGGCACCACAGCACCCTACACCACGGCGTGACTTTTCATCACCTCAGGGTGCCGCACCTCCCCGGCGCAGAGAGAACAGGCATGCTCCCAGGGGCCCTGCACCGTTTCGCCGCCAACCCTACCCAATGCCTCACCCTACCCCCACTAACGCTGGGGCGAAGCCCAACCGCACACCCCGCTGAGGGCCCCGGGCCATCGGTTGGACTGTACACAGAAACTCAGCTGGCTGCATGGGCCAAAATCGTTTGCGACCCATGGGTTCTAAAAACAGTGTCAGAGGGTTACAGACTGCAGTTCAAACATCAGCCCCCTCCAAGGGCCTGCCTCAGGCCCACAACTGTAAAAAGTTCAACGCAATCTCTTGTTCTTCAGGCAGAGATAACCGTTCTTCTACAGAAAGGAGCCATAGAGGAAGTAGAGTGTTCTCCTACGTTCGACGGCTTCTGTTCAGTTTACTTTGTCGTTCCAAAAAAAGACGGTGGGTTCCGTCCAATACTAGATCTGCGGGGCTTAAACAAATATCTAAAAAAACTACCATTCAAAATGCTGCGCACGGCAGATGTGCTGAAGGTAATCTCTCCAGCCGAGTGGTTCACGACCCTGGACCTAAAGGATGCTTATTTTCACATCCCGGTAGCACAAGCACATCGCTGTTTCCTCCGTTTTGCCTTCCTGGACCATCTGTACCAATTTAGAGTACTTCCCTTCGGCCTCGCACTATCACCAAGAGTGTTCTCGAGATGCATGCAGGCAGTACTGTCACCTCTCATGGAGTCAGGTATGAAGATCCTGCCATACCTGGACGACTGGCTGGTATGCTCCCAGTCAAGGGAACACAGCCTGGCAGATATAGCAGCTCTTCAGAGACATGTCTCAGAACTGGGGTTGACAGTCAATCGAGAGAAGAGCTCACTCGTTCCAAGCCAATCGGTGCAATTCATTGGCATGATTCTCGATTCACAGACAATGACCGCGACCCTGACCAGGCGGCGTGTGACGGACATCACATCATTAGTGTCACGGGTGCGTTTGGGACAAAGCCTACGTTTCAGACTGCTGCTGCGCATCCAGGGTATGCTCACAGCAGCAGCCCAGATTCTCCCCTTGAGCCTACTGGAGCTGCGGCCTCTGCAAATGTGGCTAACTGGCCTCGGCCTCAATGTAGTCTTTCACAAGAATACACTCATCCTTATTACCGAACAGTGCATATCTGCTCTCAGCCGATGGCAACAACAGACCTTTTTAACATCAGGTGTGCCACTGGGTGCAGCACCCACACACAGGGAAGTTGTGACTACAGACGCCTCTCTTACAGGTTGGGGCGCAGTGTGGCAACACAGAGCAGTCAGTGGTTTGTGGAGCAAACAGCAGATGACCGAACACGTCAATCTTCTTGAGCTCAGAGCAGTACACCTGGCTCTAAGGCACCTTCATGCCGTTCCTACAGGGACGCCATGTGCTCATCCAGTCAGACAACATGACGACGGTGTACAACATCAATCATCAGGGGGGAACACAATCTCCCCCCGCTTTCCGCTTGACCCAGTGTCTGTTAAAATGGGCTTTTCCCAAACTAGCGTCACTTAGGGCAGTCCACCTACCAGGGAAACTGAACTCGGTGGCGGACTCACTGTCACGACAACAGCTCGATCCGGGAGAGTGGTGCCTGAACCCACAGGTAGTGCAGCAGATATGGGATCGCTTTGGCACAGCAGCGGTGGACTTGTTTGCCAACAAGGGGTCCACACATTGCCGAATGTGGTTCTCTCGCATGCAGGAGAGCGAAGCGCTGGGCCTGGATGCCTTAGCGCACGACTGGCCGGACGAACTGCTTTATGCCTTTCCACCAATTCCACTCCTATTGGAGGTGCTACTTTGAATACGCCAGTGCAGGCACCGTGTTCTGTTAGTGGCACCACAGTGGCCAGCGAGACCGTGGTTTGCAATACTCCATTCCCTGCTGATAGGAACTCCATGGCAATTACCACACAGAAGGGATCTATTGTCTCAGATGGAGGGCAAAGTTTGGCACCCCTGCCCGGAACGTCTCCAGTTGTGGGTGTGGCCTTTGGGTCCGACGACCCCCTATTAGAGTGTGATCCTGCGGTTGTCAACACATTAAAAAATGCAAGGGCCCCCTCAACTAGGTTATTGTATGAAAACCGCTGGAAGCTATTCATTAACTGGTGTGAAGCTTTAGGGGTTTCTCCCACATGCTGTCCTGTGCCCTTGTTGTTAAGATTCCTACAGAAACTTCTTGATGAGGGTAAATCCCCATCTACCGTGAAAGTTTACGTAGCAGCTATCTCTGCAAAACATGTTAAAGTGGATGGTTCGACTATTGGTTCGCATAGTCTTATTCGTACTTTTCTTAAGGGTGCTAGGCACCTCCACCCCTACAGAGCCCCTCGCAGCCCACAGTGGGACTTACATCAGGTTCTGGACTCTCTGTGTAAGGCTCCCTTCGAGCCCCTGGTTGAAGCAGATATGAAATGGGTTTCCTTGAAGACTGTTTTTCTGTTGGCAATAGTCTCTGCAAAACGTGTGAGTGAGTTGCATGCACTGTAAGTCAGCCCAGATTGTATGAGATGGAGACCAGAGCTCTCTGGTGTCACACTATGGCCAAACCCAGCCTTTCTGCCAAAAGTCCTATCTCCATCCTTTGTTAACCAATCCATTGAGCTTGCTGCTTATGAGGAACGCATATGCTTATGCCCTGTGCGAGCCTTGAGGCACTATGTGTCAAAGACCGAATCCACAAGACGGTCGGACCGACTGTTTGTTGCTTATGGAGGTTGTACAATTGGTTCACCTGTGTCTAAGCAGCGACTTTCACACTGGGTTTGTGAGGTGATTTCTCTTGCACACAAATCAGCTGGTAACCTGTCATTAGGCAGTGTCATTTGCCACAACACCAGAAGCCTGGCTACCTCATGGGCAGCCCTGAGGGGAACTCCACTATCAGAAATTTGTGCAGCAGCAACATGGTCCAGCCCATCGACATTTACTAGATTTTATAGTGTTAATGTAGCATCGCCTAAAGGCCTCGGCCCTGCCATTCTTTCAACCACACAGCAAAATTGATTGGCACACTCGTCCTCATGACAGTGCTGGTATATGTCATCCACAGGCTACGCCGCCTCTGGCGGTCAGGAGGCATGAAATAGAACGCTAGTTACGAATGTAACTGTGGTTCTATGAATGCCGGATGACCGCCAGAGTGCCCAGTCACTCGGACATCGCATCCGCGAGAAGTTTTCCGAGGAAGGATGACGTGCTACAGGGCTTCTTGAGCATGAGGTACGTCATCACGACTACTTTGTTGGTATAAGTCTCGACCTACGCTATGCGAAGGATATCATTCACAGGCTACGCCGCCTCTGGCAGTCATCCGGCATTCATAGAACCACAGTTACATTCGTAACTAGCGTTCTCTACTGTACTGTCGGCTCGAGGGATGGAACCAACACTCGATTATAATAAAATCCTTGATGAAAATTTCATGTAATCAAATACTCTACATGCTAAAGGCATCAGGAGTTTAAATCAGATGCAGCTCCGTTTATTTATTTACACTCAGCTTTTTTTTTAATGTAATGCTTCTTGTTTAACAAATAACAGCTACTTTAGTAGTTCCTTTTAACTAGATTTTTTTTACCTTTACTGAAATAAAGGTTCTAAAAAACATAAGAACCTTTATTTTTACTTGTGCACTTTTTCCTCAAACCGTCTCTGATGATAACAAGGATCAGCCGTGATTACCTCGCCCATGACAGAGTAAGTTAACAATCTAGTGTCTAGACGGTTCCACCGATTGACTTCATATTTTCAGGGTACCGTAGGTGGGCAATGGTCCGTAGATTACCTGATTAAATTTTAGGGGTAATCGGATCAAGGTAAAGCTCAAGGTCACCAGAAAGGTCAACCTTTCGGTCAAGATAACATACAGTGGTGCTTGAAAGTTTGTGGACTCTTTAGAATTTTCTAGATTTCTGCATAAACATGACCTAAAATATCATCAGATTTTCACACAAGTCCTAAAAGTTGATAAAGAGAACCCAGTTAAACAAATGAGACAAAAATATTATACTTGGTCATTTATTTATTGAGGAAAATGATCCAATATTACATATCTGTGAGTGGCAAAAGTATGTGAACCTTTGCTTTCAGTATCTGGTGTGACCCCCTTGTGCAGCAATAACTGCAACTAAACGTTTGCGGGAACTGCTGATCAGTCCTGCACACCGGCTTGGAGGAATTTTAGCCCATTCCTCCGTACAGAACAGCTTCAACTCTGGGATGGTGGTGGGTTTCCTCACATGAACTGCTCGCTTCAGGTCTTTCCACAACATTTCAATTGGATTAAGGTCAGGACTTTGACGTGGCCATTCCAAAACATTAACTTTATTCTTCTTATGCTAGAATGCAGTGTTTTCCTTTCTCCAAACATAACGCTTCTCATTTAAACCAAAAAGTTCTATTTTGGTCTCATCTGTCCACAAAATATTTTTCCAATAGCCTTCTGGCTTGTCCACTTGATCTTTAGCAAACTGCAGATGAACAGCAATGTTCTTTTTGGAGAGCAGTGGCTTTCTCCTTGCAACCCTGCCATGCACACCATTGTTGTTCAGTGTTCTCCTGATGGTGGACTCATGAACATTAACATTAGCCAATGTGAGCGAGGCCTTCAGTTGCTTAGAAGTTACCCTGGGGTCCTTTGTGACCTTGCCAACTATTACATGCCTTGCTCTTGAAGTGATCTTTGTTGATTGACCACTCCTGTGCAGGGTAACAATGCTCTTGAATTTCCTCCATTTGTACACAATCTGTCTGACTGTGGATCGGTGGAGTCCAAACTCTTTAGAGATGGTTTTGTAACCTTTTCCAGCCTGATGAGCATCAACAACGCTTTTTCTGAGGTCCTCAGAAATCTCCTTTGTTCATGCCATGATACACTTCCACAAACATGTGTTGTGAAGATCAGACGTTGATAGATCCCTGTTCTTTAAATAAAACAGGGTGCCCACTGACACCTGACTGTCATTCCATTGACTGAAAACACCTGACTCTAATTTCACCTTCAAATTAACTGCCAATCCTAGAGGTTCATGTATTTTTGCCATTCATATTGGATCATTTTCTTCAATAAATGAATGACCCAGTATTATAATTTTGTCTCATTTGTTTAACTGGGTTCTCTTTATCTACTTTTAGGACTTGTGTGAAAATCTGGTGATGTTTTAGGTCATATTTATGCAGAAATATAGAAAATTCTAAAGGGTTCACAAACTTTCAAGCACCACTGTATTTTCCATTATAACTCAAAAGGTTGCTGACAGACAAATGTTTACTATTATGAGCATATAGGAACTCCCACATGGCCTTTCATTTGGCATCATGATCATGGTTCATGATAGCCAGACGTTTACCATCATCAACATATAATAAGTCCCATATGGGCTTTCAGTTGCCACCATGACCTTTGACCTTGAATAACTCTGAAATGCCAAACTGAAGGTCATGGATTTTCATAGGACCATAACCTGACAGCTGATGATTGAGAAATATTAGCATTATCGATATATAGGTATAAAATAAGTGCTGCCGGACAAGGTTTGTTTTTCCTGGCAACACTTGTTTTATCTTTGCTAAACTGAATTACTACAGTTGTGGAATAGGGCTGTTAACTGTATTTTTATTATTTACTGTTTGATCTCAAACAAATTAAGAACGCAAGAAATGGCACTACTTAACTGTTGATGAGATAGACCTGTTAACTGAAAAGCATTCCAGGTGACTACCTCATGAAGCTGGTTAAGATAATACCAATAGTGTCCAAAGCGTCATCAAGGTAAACAGTAGTTACTTTGAAGAATCTAAAATATGAAACTTTTTTTTAAACACTTTTTTGTTTGCCACATAATTCCATCTATGTTCCATATGTTACTTCTCACTTTTGATGTCTTCATAATTGTTCTACAGTGTAGAAAATAGTCACAATACAGAAACACCTATGAATGAGTAGAGTAGGGGTGTCCAAACTTTTGACTGGTACTGTAGATAATTAAAGGAGATACACAGAGCCATGGCCTCACTTTTTGTTTATAAATGCCTTGAGACCTCAAGAATGGCACAGGAATATTTTTAAGCGTTAACAATAAATCTAATATAGTAATTTTTACGATTAAAATTATTCATATAGGTAGCGGTCTGAGTGAATGACCTTGATGTCCGTAACGTCACAGCAGGAAGGCTATCGGTCTCATCGCCATTTCCTCTATACTAAAACACAGAGCTGACTGCAACTTCGATCCTCCGTTTTGAGCTAATTTATCACCATGCCATGTAGATGTGTTGCTGGCGGGTACAGCAACACGACAGAAGGTGGATTTACGTTGCATTCATGGCCCGAGAATGTTAAAACTGCAAAGATTTGGACATGTTTTGCGAGAAGTTCACGGGCACATTGGGCGCCCATGAAGTGGTCTCTCCTCTGCTCTGCACATTTTACTGAGGACTCGTACAAGACCTCTGATCTGTTGAGGAGCGCTGGCTATAAGCCCGTACTGAAAAAGGGTGCAGTACCAACAATTAAAGGAAAAGAAAACTACAAGAAAAGGAAAGTATTTATTTTATTTATTTTTTAAAAAAAGGAAAGTAAGTAAGTTGCACCAGTTCTCCCAAAGTGTGAGCTGATGGTTGTTGGTAAAACCCGGGATGAAATGGGACGGGGCGTGACACATTATCGCTCGAGCAGTGACCTCCCCGCAATTGCTGCTAAAACAGGTGACGTCCCGTCCCAGGTTTTAGTAATTGCCTGAGCCAAGCAGTAATGGCAGAGTGGTCAGTATGGAGAATGAGTGGGCCAGCCGTCTGATTTCTCCGCTGGATATGATTGCCTCAGCAGCAATATCTCACCCTTATGTGGAAGAAGCGAATGAACAAACAACTAAAAGTCAGACTGTTTCAAAACAATCGGCCACAAGATCAGCCTTCAAGAAGCAAGAACACAGACGGGTAAGCTCCGACTCTCATTTGGATGCAAAACAACAAAAACAACACGTTGTTTACCTGCATTTAGATTAATACATGTAACTTGTATTGTGTATTTAAGTTACCGGTATAACATTATTTAATTTGCTTCAGAATGTGATTGTCTCAGTTCATCTGATTATTTAATTAGCCTTTTATGTTTTATCAGTGAAAATGCATTCATGTACATGTATGTTGCATAAGTTATAACACCTATCCTGTTTTAATGAGAGTCAACCCACAATCAATGAAGTCAAATCAGTCTTAGTTGAGCAAGTTGGTAAGGGTATTTCTTACTTTCACCAAAAATTTTTATTTATATGACTTGGGTCTATAGCTGTGGAAGGCCTCGGCCTTAAAACCGGTTACTGCTGTGACGTCACGCGCTCATGCATGGCTAGCTCATTGGGGCAGCTCGAATGCCAACTTTGCGGTCGATTTTAACTCTTAAAAAAATATATATTTTTTTTATTCCCATTTATGCAGCATACAAGAGTTAAGGATGGAGATACTATCCACTCAGAAATTTATTTAAAAATAAAGGTTCTGCGTATCTCCTTTGAAAGACTGTATATACATGATAAAAAAACACAGTAATTGTTGGGAATTTATCATTTACAAAAATCAGAATTAGGATAAAACAGAAGATTTTATATAGCACTTACATGTAGCAATTCTCAAGCAACAAATGTTAACAATGATCTGGACAAGTACGTTTCAAGGTGCCATGTGAGATCAACTACTCGATTATTATTTGAAGGAATATCAAAATAATTGATAGTGACAGCCTTTTTCACAAACAGCCCCTGTAAAAACAAAATGGGCCAAACGTCAGACCTTCTCTGTATGAGCCTGCTGATGGAGTAAAAATGATCAATGGTCCTCCAAGCAATTTCATTCTAAAAGAAGGAACAACCCCCCTTTTCTAAACACTATTTATTACCTGCACCCAGAACTGCTATATGTTCAGGTGACTGCAGCAGCAGTGTTTGCACCGATGCAAGACAACATACATGCATCCATCTCTGGTAAATATTTTTTCATACGAACCACAACCGTGACATATTTTTCAATGTCATTTGTGAGGAAATGAAAGAACTGTTTCGATAAATTTGAGTAGTTTTTCTTTCTGAACGTGTCTATATAATAATAAAAAAAAAAAATCACACGTTGGCTTGAAGATATGAAGTTTATCTTCTCGTGTTGAAAAACTCGCATTTTTCATACGAAATACATCACAGTGACGTATTTAAATAATATTGGCTGGCTTTTTTCATGGTATATCAGATATATTCCATGCAGCTAGCATGATATTGAATGAGTCGAGGACGAGGAGGTGAAAGGAATATAGCCGATATACCATGAAAAAAAAAGCCAGCCTAAATTATTATTATTATTATACATACACATTCCTTTTGGGTGTTCAACGCATCTTTCTCTTTCAAAATTCTCTCAGAATCTTCTGTATTTAATGACGCAAACCTGGCAGCCATGTTTGTTTACAAATTTTCACAGTTACTCGCTAGTGCAGAAGTTTTACGTCTCTGACGTGTGACATCATGTTGTCTTGACAACCATGCAATATCGTAAACCACATTCAACGCTCATTCTCCATTGGGTAGAGTGACGTAATACAAGTAGGATAAGCGATATGCTAACAATATTGCAAGCTGTCAAACCAAATGAATGAAACCCACTAGAAGGGAATAGAACACATTTTTATTCCATTGGAAAAAGTGTCCTGTGTGCATAATAATTTCCAATATTTCACTCTGATGACGTCACTCCCAGTGTTTTCCCGCTGACTGGATGTGCGCTGTCAAAATGATGAACCGGTTCAAAACAAGACCAATTGTGAGCTACTGCTCACTTACGTATCCCCCCACTCTCGCTTATATCAGAATGCAAGCAATCGATGGAATAGGACACTTATTATGAATGTTGACTTCAACAAATAATTAACCCTGAAACAAGTGAGTAAAGAGCAGTGTCTCTCCCCAGGGATTTCAAATAGCATCCCGGTAAACTGCCATTTTGAAATAGCATTTAGCTTCTTGAAATAGCGTCAAAATCCACCCGATATGTTTCGCAAATACATTCAGTCGGTAAACAGGAAGTCGATGTGCGACAGACCTGAAAACAGTCTACATGGTATAGAACCCCAAGCTGAAGCTCGGTACCAAATATCATGCAGTTGTGATTTGTAGTTGCTGATTAAAGTGTTATGAAAATTTTGCAAATCCACGCTATACTGAAAAAAATGATATCTTAGTAAGTGAAAAAAATCTTGAAAATAGTTGAAACGATCTAGCATTTCCTATTAGAAGAATACAAGACACCAATTCTGAGATTATTAAACCTGCGGTAGTTCTAGATTGCAACCAACTTATTCGAAGATGTCTTATCAAGTAAAAATATCTGTCCAAGCAGCAAGATAATTTCACAAGTATGAAGTAATTTTCTCCTCAAATTCAGTTTTCAATTTTTGCAGTGTATGTGTTTCGTAAATGCATTCAGTCGGTAAACAGGAAGTCGATGTGCGACAGACCTGAAAACGGTACACACGGTATAGAACCCCAAGCTGAAGCTCGGTACCAAATATCAAGCAGTTGTGATTTGTAGGTGCTGAGAAAACTGTTACAAAAATTTTGTAAATCCATGCTATACGTTTCCTAAATACATTCAGTTGGTAAACAGGAAGTTGATGTGTGACAGACCTGAAAATGATATACAAGGTACGGTACAGAACCCCAAGCTGAAGTTTGGTACCAAGTGGCTATGATGTGTGGTTGCTGAGAAAAAGGGTGTTTCGGAGGGAAAACAGTATGCCCCCCCCCCCCCCCCCCCCCCTTCAGAGCAGGGGGTATAATAATAATAATAATTAAAATTCTTTTGATTAACTTGCACATTTTTTGTGGGTGTGTCGATATAATATAAAGAACATTACATGATGGCGTGAAGATATGAAGTTTATCATCTTGTGTTGAAAATATTATAACTCGTTCGCTTTGCTCACTTGTGAATATGTTCACTACTCGAAGATAAACTTCATATCTTCACGCAACTCTGTAATATCATATTTTACGTATATCTATCACTGCTAGTGTCAGGGGCATCACCAAGGGATTGGGGCCCACAAAGTGCTTGGCCCCTTAATCGCTGCTTACAGCTGTATTTTTATTGTCTCATCATCTCTTAAAACTTATCACCACAATAATGCTGGTCAAAAAAAAAAAAAGAGCTAAAGTAGTGAAGCAGAATATCCACTTCTGTCTACACACATTGCATTCAGATCATATTTCTAACAGTTTTCCGACACCCATCACAAACATTTAACAAACGTTTCAGCACAGTTAAACATTCGACATGGTAAGATTTCATTTACTCTTCCAGGAGTCTCAGTCAGTAAATTTACATGGACGCTAATGTTCCACCATTATTCTGAACATGACAATATTCAGGATTTGATAGAGGCCATGTAAAACAGCATATTCCGCTTGGAATTTGGCCTTGTTCTGAATTTAGCACTTTTCTGATTAAGGCACGTTGGATAGGTCGATATTATTCGGGTTTTAGTAGCATTCTTTGGACATGTATACAGCGCATTTGGAATACAAGTCTCACACCACGGTACCTGAGCGAACTTCTGGTCCTTTATGACCCGCCACGCCTACTTAGATGAAAAGGTGCAGGCTATCTGCTGGTACCTCGTATAGTGAAGGCGACATCAGGGGGCAGAGCCTTTTCTTACAAAGCCCCACAGTTATGGAACAGCCTTCCAAGTAATGTTCGGGAATCAGACACAGTCTCAGTGTTTAAGTCTAGGCTGAAAACATATCTGTTTAGTCAAGCCTTTTGTTAATGGTGTTTATGAGGTAAAGGTGTAGATCTGGAGGGTCCTCAGACAGAGTGTTTTGGTAAACTGGGATGTATGGATGCTGTCAGTCCCCACTCGCTTGCTCACTCAAGTTTATTGACGGTGTAGTGGCTGGCTGCTTTATGTCCCGGGGCTCCCTCATGCCTGTGTTACCTTCTGGCTCTCCCCTTTTAGTTATGCTGTCATAGTTAGTTGCCGGAGTCCCTGGTTGTACTCAGTGCAATATGTATACTGCTCCTACTTATTCAGGTGACACTGGGCATACCTAACAACCTGTGTTTTCGCTCCCCCCCCAAATCTGTCCCTCTGAGTTACATGTCGGTCCTGGGATCGAGATGCTGACCTCTTCTGCTCCTCGGATCTGCCTGATCCATCCTGGTGCCCTGTGTCTGGTTGGAGTCTCATCGCATCGCTCCTGTGGAGGATGGCCCCATATAGACAGTTGAAAGTCACACCTGGAGGGCGCTCTGGACTCTTACAGTAATGCGTTTATGGCTGAGGACTACAGTTGACTTGCTAACTTTAGGACTGCAGTTGTCATGAACAGTTTTGCACTCAAGTTTCCATCAATGAAGAGTTACATCAACAACGAAACTGTCTTCATGTTAAAACTGTTAATGTTATAGTCATGTTGTCTGTTGTTGCCCAAATGACGATGGGTTCCCTTTTGAGTCTGGTTCCTCTCGAGGTTTCTTCCTCATGTCGTCTGAGGGAGTTTTTCCTTGCCACCATCGCCACAGGCTTGCTCATTGGGGATAGATTAGGGATAAAATTAGCTCATGTTTAAAGTCGTTCAAATTCTGTAAAGCTGCTTTGCAACAACGTTTATTGTTAAAAGCACTATACAAATAAACTTGACTTGACTGGAGTTTTTACAGCAGTTTGACTGCGACGCACGGCATCTTGCCTGTTTACAGTCAGCTCTGTCCGTTGGATACTGTAAGATTGTGTGTGTTCTCGTGCATAGCTGTCCTGAGCTTTATGACCCTTTCACACCCTGGTAAACGTGCATAATCAACACGGGGTGTTTGACATTAATTGCAGTATCCATGGCTGCATGTAAACAGGAATATTAATGGAACATTAATTTTCATTAGCAGTGTAAACAGCTTAGAAGGGATACTCACTTTTTCCGAATAAGGGTAAACACTGGAATACTTTGTGCATTCAAATGTAGTGATTGAACTCTGGATTCAAATAGAATAGGCTTCAAACAAACACACAAACAAACAAACAAACAAAACCATCAAATTGGTTCTCGCCTTTGAACATCATTTATAAAACCAGTCTGTGAATATTACAAGGCTGTTTAGTTTGTGTTTATTATTCATCATTCATCATGTGCTCCAATTTTCAGACATCTGTTCATGGACCACATTCTCATTTCCTTTTAATCGTTTTACTGTTGCTGGATAAGCACCGCTGAGCAAGGAGATATTTTGGGTAATAGGGTAATAGCTGAGGAGCTTTCTATTTAAAAGTTAAAAACCACATGAAAGACAAAAGGAGCAGAGGCATGGTGGTGCTAGGATTCGGAGCCGAGAGCGCGTTCTACAGCTGCTCCTAAACCGACTTGGCAGCCAGCGAAGGAGGCCGCGACCCGTGGAACGCGTGGGAGGGAAAGCGAAGGGGAAAAGAAAAGGCAAGGAAGGAAAAAAGAGCGGTGGAGATCTCATGAGGCCAAGGCAGAGGTCAAAGCTGTGTTTAACTCAATCAGGCTAAAACGAGTCCTCCCTGCCACAGGTTAATAGAAGGACAGGCCATTAAAAGAACGGCATGGGAGAGAGAGACAGAGAGAGAGAGAGAAAGAAATCGCACAGAAGAAAAAGAACATGGGGAAAAGAGAGGCAGAGGAAAAGCAAGAGATGTGATGAGATAAAGACAGACAGTACACCAGAGAGGTAGTTGAATGAGAGTGAGCGGGCACAAGAGAGAGAGAGAACCTGAGAAAAGAGGGGCATAAATAGCACACTAAATAAAGAGCTAGAGAACAAGTAATGGAGTGAAACAGGCACCTGAGCGCGGAGATGATCCGCAACACCACATCCTGCACCACGCCATGCACTGACAGGCTGCTCGTCCCCACGGCGACTGCCAGCAACTTCTCGATTTGCTCCAACGGCTGTCCATCCAGCGCCATAGTAACAGCCAGCTGGTGAACTTTGACCTCCTCTGATCTGGAAAGGTCAAAGGCCCTACTGTAGTATTGCAGGCGCTCCTAAAGGTAAAGAGAAGAGGAGAGAGGTTAGAGGTGAAAATAAGCAGAAAAATAAATCACAAAGATCCAGAGATGCATTTTAAGGACCTCGTTTACTGGCACATAGTTTTTTTTTTTATTTCTAGCCAAACATCCCTGGTTACTGAGTTAATTAATGTCAACGTCTTCTTCCTTTTCAAGCTAAAAACAAGTCAATCATGTTCATCATTCTACAACAATAAAGATTTATAAATTATCTGTGGCTTAATTTTGTTTAAAAGCAGGTGTGCTTTATCTATTTATATATAAATGTCATTACTGTGCGATGTGTCAGTAATTTTCTTCAACTTCTTATCTTGCAGTCAGGATATACATGCTAAATTCATCATGAATACACTCATACATTTGTGTGTGCGCGCTTAAGCTAGCAGAGTCAGCCATAATCCACCTGCTCCTTTCCTTTCCCCTGCAGCTACACACCTGCCAATCAAATCTAAATACCTCACACTAAGGACGAGAGAGAGAGAGAGAGGTGTACCATTTTGTGTCTGGACAGTTATTATGAGAGTGAGTTACCTAGTGGGACAGTACATATTCTGTGTGTGTGTATAGAGATACCTCCTGGCTGTTTCTGAGTGACAGTGGGAAAGGCTGGTCGAGAGTCTCTAGATGGCTGAGAGACTGCTGCAGGTGAGTGAGGGCGTGGCTAAAATCAAAGGTGTGGTCATGAGCCTCATCGTCTCCGCCCCTTTTTCTGCTTTTTTCACTGATGAGCTTCAGAGCCTTTAGAGCACGTTTGGTGATCTCTGTTCTGACATCAACAGAGAGCTACACACACACACACACACACACAGAGAACATTATATATTCATACATGACAAACATACTAACGTATATGTAAGGAAGAAATAATGTGCGTGTCTCCTGACAATGTAATAATGTGGCTTTCCTCATATTTTCCAAAAAATGTATGCTTCAAAGTTTCTACAAATACACACACAAACTTTTCCTTCTCTCTTTGAGGGGACACTCATTGACAAGGTACTCCCCAACCTATTACCTCAACCATCACAACTAAGCAGCCTCAAACAGCCCTTTGAAAAACCGAAGACCAGCCAAAGTGTCCTCACTAAGGCCCTGTCCACATGGCAACGGATTCAGGTGAATCCGGTACAATTGTTTATCGTTTCGGCCTGGCGTCCACACGGCACCGGCGTTTTGGGTGCCCCAAAACGCAATCTTTTGAGAACGGGTTCCAGAGTGGAAAGATCTGGCAACGTTGCCGTTGCAAAGTCGTCTGGATGAGTAGAACGGATTTGTTTACGATGACGTCACAACCACATGACTGTGAGTGCTTCACGCCGGGTAGAAGTGTAACGAACTCGATGCGAGTTGTCAACAAATCCTATAACTTGGTTCATGAAACGCGCTTACAAAATATTTTCACTGTGAATATTTATTGTGTAATGGTGCAAAGTGAGAGAGAGAGAGAGAGAGAGAGAGAGAGAGAGAGAGAGAGAAAATAGCTCTTAGGGCAGAGTCAATCCCGCCAGCAAAAATAGGGAAAAAAAGGAGCGATCTCACCTCTTCAGATGTTGGTTTAAGTCCTACAATACATTCCTCAAAAAGGGCGTAGAACAACAAATTAATCCATCAACATGTAGCATTCAATTTATTCCGGATCATTAAAGACGCCGCCTTCCGCGTAGAATCATACGTCATCCTCGCCGCCATATTGGATAGGTCAAAGCGGAGAATAAAGATGCCTCATTCATGTGCTGCGTTTAACTGTACCAACAGGTTTACCATCAAACGAGATCACATGGGATTACCTTTCACAGGTGAGACTGGAAAAATACTTTTCATTGTATTTGGTCATTATAACATAATTTTATGAACAGATTTTTCTGACTTTGTGGCTAATATGAAGTCTCACGCATAATAGTTTATGCGCATGCGTCCTTACTTCTTCTATTGTTCTGGTGTCTCCGAAGGGACCGTCTTACAGCGCCCCTAGAGGTGTGGCATGTGTATTGCATCGTTTTCAGCAAGCGTTGCGTTGCCATATGGACCTGATATTTTACTGATCGTTGCCCATTTGGACGCGATATTTTTTAAAATAACATCTTGTTGCCATTGTCGTGTGGATGTAGCCTAAATATCCTAACTCGGTATATATATATATATATATATATATATATATTACACACACAACCCCGATTCCAAAAAAGTTGGGACAAAGTACAAATTGTAAATAAAAACAGAATGCAATGATGTGGAAGTTTCAAAATTCCATATTTTATTCAGAATAGAACATAGATGACATATCAAATGTTTAAACTGAGAAAATGTATCATTTAAAGAGAAAAAGTAGGTGATTTTAAATTTCATGACAACAACACATCTCAAAAAAGTTGGGACAAGGCCATGTTTACCACTGTGAGACATCCCCTTTTCTCTTTACAACAGTCTGTAAACGTCTGGGGACTGAGGAGACAAGTTGCTCAAGTTTAGGGATAGGAATGTTAACCCATTCTTGTCTAATGTAGGATTCTAGTTGCTCAACTGTCTTAGGTCTTTTTTGTCGTATCTTCCGTTTTATGATCCACCAAATGTTTTCTATGGGTGAAAGATCTGGACTGCAGGCTGGCCAGTTCAGTACCCGGACCCTTCTTCTACGCAGCCATGATGCTGTAATTGATGCAGTATGTGGTTTGGCATTGTCATGTTGGAAAATGCAAGGTCTTCCCTGAAAGAGACGTCGTCTGGATGGGAGCATATGTTGCTCTAGAACCTGGATATACCTTTCAGCATTGATGGTGTCTTTCCAGATGTGTAAGCTGCCCATGCCACACGCACTAATGCAACCCCATACCATCAGAGATGCAGGCTTCTGAACTGAGCGCTGATAACTTGGGTCGTCCTTCTCCTCTTTAGTCCGAATGACACGGCGTCCCTGATTTCCATAAAGAACTTCAAATTTTGATTCGTCTGACCACAGAACAGTTTTCCATTTTGCCACAGTCCATTTTAAATGAGCCTTGGCCCAGAGAAGACGTCTATGCTTCTGGATCATGTTTAGATACGGCTTCTTCTTTGAACTACAGAGTTTTAGCTGGCAACAGCGGATGGCATGGTGAATTGTGTTCACAGATAATGTTCTCTGGAAATATTCCTGAGCCCATTTTGTGAGTTCCAATAGAGAAGCATGCCTGTATGTGATGCAGTGCCGTCTAAGTGCCCGAAGATCACGGGCACCCAGTATGGTTTTCCGGCCTTGACCCTTACGCACAGAGATTCTTCCAGATTCTCTGAATCTTTTGATGATATTATGCACTGTAGATGATGATATGTTCAAACTCTTTGCAATTTTACACTGTCGAACTCCTTTCTGATATTGCTCCACTATTTGTGGGCGCAGAATTAGGGGGATTGGTGATCCTCTTCCCATCTTTATTTCTGAGAGCCGCTGCCACTCCAAGATGCTCTTTTTATACCCAGTCATGTTAATGACCTATTGCCAATTGACCTAATGAGTTGCAATTTGGTCCTCCAGCTGTTCCTTTTTTGTACCTTTAACTTTTCCAGCTTCTTATTGCCCCTGTCCCAACTTTTTTGAGATGTGTTGCGGTCATGAAATTTCAAATGAACCAATATTTGCCATGAAATTTCAAAATGTCTCACTTTCGACATCTGATATGTTATCTATGTTCTATTGTGAATACAATATCAGTTTTTGAGATTTGTAAATTATTGCATTCCATTTTTATTTACAATTTGTACTTTGTCCCAAATTTTTTGGAATCGGGGTTTTATATATATATATATATATATATATATATATATATATATATATATATATATATACACACACACACACACACACACACACACACACACACACACACACACACAATCATTTGATCATCAATCATTTGCTAGAATCTTGCAAATAAACATGTCTAAACAAACACGTGTGTGTTTGAGCACACAGTTCTTTAAAGTGGAAGACAGCTGAGAAATGCATGCTGGGATAAAAGGTATAATGAGTTCCTGCTGAGATTGATCAAGTTAACTCCATGCATAGTTTATTAAAAAAAAAAAATCAAGGAAATGGATCAACAAACAGCAAACACACTGAAACCTCAACAATGGCTCCAACAGTGCTCACCTGATTGGCTGCTTCCAGGGAAAAGGTGATGGAATCCAGGAAATGAATTGCATCTAAAGGCAAGAGTCGGTCGAGGTATTTGGCACAGGTGTCATAGGCATGCAAGAAGTCCTGATCTGACTGAGGAGACTTCTTGAGGAGGTGGGAATCGCCCTGCCAGAAGAGCTTGGGAAGCCATGTACCGTGCACGGCGCTGGCTGTGAGAGCACCACCTCCCTTCTGAGGAATCCGAGGTGCCAGTTTCGAGATAGACAGAACGTTCTGGCTGCTCAGCACAGGTTCCAGAGCTTTAAGAGGATCCGAGTCTTCACCTGTCAGATTCTTATAGTCCAGACCTGTCAGATACAGCATGAAATGTATGTTGGAGATACATACATACATACATACACACACACGTCAACTTTGTTTTGTAACCATAGAAACAACTGTACTGTATTCATCTCATCTCATTATCTGTAGCCGCTTTATCCTGTTCTACAGGGTCGCAGGCAAGCTGGAGCCTATCCCAGCTGACTATGGGCGAGGGGCGGGGTACACCCTGGACAAGTCGCCAGGTCATCACAGGGCTGACACATAGACACAGACAACCATTCACACTCACATTCACACCTACGGTCAATTTAGAGTCACCAGTTAACCTAACCTGCATGTCTTTGGACTGTGGGGGAAACCGGAGCACCCGGAGGAAACCCACGCGGACACGGGGAGAACATGCAAACTCCGCACAGAAAGGCCCTCGCTGGCCACGGGGCTCGAACCCGGACCTTCTTGCTGTGAGGCGACAGCGCTAACCACTACACCACTGTGCCGCCCCTGTACTGTATTAATGTACCTGAATACTCATATGTAATAAAACCACATTATAAGGGGCTATTTCAGTCATATAAACCATTCTCAAGTCTTTTTTTTATTATTAATCTTGTTAAATAGTGATGGAATAACACCCTTTGAAGTGGCTCAATATCATTAAATAAAGAGACAGTTTTGCTTTTCCTCCCTTTGTTAATTACTTACAATTTTGGCCATTTTGGAATGCGTCATTGAGTATCATCTCTTATATGAAATCACTACTGGTGCTCGAGTGAGTCATATCAGACTTGTAATGATGCTGCCATTAAACCCATACAGAACTATCATTTTTGATGAGAAACTATGTTGAGTGACATTTCATATGGTGGCAGAGACACACAATAAGAAACATGACTTATGCACCATAACGTTGGTCATTAACCATGTAATAAAGCATGTGCCAAGCAGAACATATGATAAGGCAACATGACAAATGGACATGAACGGTCTTGGCACTTGTCAGTATTATTAGACAGGGCTTGAGTGAAGTGCTAGGCTTCAAAAACAAGCACATCACACAAGGATATGGATATATATCTCACACACACACACAGAGTGGATATAAAAAGTGTACACACCCTGTTAAAATGATAGGTTTTTCTGATGTAAAAAAAATGAGACCACGATAAGTAATTTCAAAACCTTTCCCACCTTTAATGTGACCTACTGTATAACCTGTACAATTCAGTTGAAAAACAAATCTTTTAGGGGGAAATTTTTTTTTTATTTAAAATGTGCAATAAGCTGGTTGAGGCATTCGACCGTGTCCCCCGTGGTATTCTGTGGGGGGTGCTTCGGGAGTATGGGGTTCGGGGCTCTTTGCTAAGGGCTGTCCGGTCCCTGTACGAACGGAGCAGGAGTCTGGTTCGCCGCATTGCCGGCAGTAACTCAGACCTGTTCCCAGTGCATGTTGGACTCCAGCAGGGCTGCCCTTTGTCACCGGTTCTGTTCATAATTTTTATGGACAGAATTTCTAGGCGCAGCCAGGGGCCGGAAGGAATCCTGTTTGGGAACCACAGGATTTCATCTCTGCTTTTTGCGGATGATGTTGTCCTGTTGGCTTCTTCAAACCAGGACCTTCAGCATGCACTGGGGCGGTTTGCAGTCGAGTGTGAAGCGGCTGGGATGAGAATCAGCACCTCCAAGTCCGAGGCCATGGTTCTCGACCGGAAAAGGGTGGCTTGCCCTCTCCAGGTTGGTGGAGAAGTCCTGCCTCAAGTGGAGGAGTTTAAGTATCTCGGGATCTTGTTCACGAGTGAGGGAAGGATGGAGCGTGAGATCGACAGGCGGATCGGTGCAGCCTCCGCAGTGATGCGGTCGCTTTACCGGTCCGTCGTGGTGAAGAAGGAGCTGAGCCAAAAGGCGAAGCTCTCAATTTACCGGTCGATCTACGTTCCGACTCTCACCTATGGTCATGAGCTTTGGGTAATGACAGAAAGAACAAGATCGCGGATATAAGCGGCCGAAATGAGTTTCCTTCGCAGGGTGGCTGGGCGCTCCCTTAGAGATAGGGTGAGAAGCACAGTCACTCGGGAGGAGCTCGGAGTAGAGCCGCTGCTCCTCCACATCGAGAGGAACCAGCTGAGGTGGCTCGGGCATCTTTTTCGGATGCCTCCTGGACGCCTCCCTGGGGAGGTGTTCCAGGCATGTCCCCCCGGGAGGAGGCCCCGGGGAAGACCCAGGACACGCTGGAGGGACTATGTCTCTCGGCTGGCCTGGGAACGCCTCGGTGTTCTTCCCGAGGAGCTGGCCGAGGTGTCTGGGGAAAGGGAAGTTTGGGCTTCCATGCTTAGACTGCTGCCTCCGTGACCCGGTCCCGGATAAGCGGAAGAAGACGAGACGAGACGAGACGAGACGAGAATAAGCTGGTTGCACAAGTGTGCACATCCTTAAGCTAATGCTTTGTTGAAGCACCTTTTCATTTAATTACAGCATTCAGTCTTTTTGGGTCAGAGTCTATCAGCCTGCCACATCTAGACTTGACAAAATTTGCCCACTCTTCCTTGCAAAAGTGCTCCAAATCTGTCAGATCGCGAGGGCGTCTCTTGTGCACAGCCCTCTTCAGGTCACCCCACAGATTTTCAACTGGATTTAGGTCTGGGCTCTGGCTGGGTCATTTCAAAACGTTAATTTTCTTCTGGTGAAGCCATTCTTTTATTGATTTCAATGTATGCTTGGGGTCATTGTTGTGCTGAAAGATGAAATTCCTCTTCATCTTTAGCTTGCGAGCAGACAGCTGAAGGTTTGGGGCCAAAATTGACTGGTATTCTGGTCATAATTCCCTCCACCTTGACTAAAGCCCCTGTTCCAGCTGAAGAAAAACAACCCCAAAACATGATGCTGCCACCACCATGCTTCACCGTGGGTACGGTGTTCTTTTGATGATGCACAAGTTCAACCTTGGTTTCATCAAACCAGAACACATTTTCCTACATGCTTTTGGGAGAATTTAGCCGGGCCTGGATGTTTTCCTTTGTAAGAAAAGGCTTCCGTCTTGCGACCCTACCCCATAGTCCAGACATATGGAGAATATGGGAGATTGTTGTCACATGTAGTACACAACCAGTACTTGCCAGAAATTCCTGCAGCTCCTTCAGTGTTGCTGTCGGCCTCTTGGCAGCCTCCCTGACCAGTTTTCGTCTTGTCTTTTCATCAATTTTGGAGGGACGTCCAGTTCTCGGTAATGTCACTATTGTTCCATATTTTCTCCACTTCTCGATGACTGTCTTCCCTGTGCTCCATGGTATATCTAATGCTGTGGAAATGTTTTTGTACCCTTCTCCTGACTGATACCTTTCAACAGTGAGATCCCTTTGATGCTTTGTAAGCTCTCTGTGAACCCTGGCTTTTGCTGGAGGATGCAACTGAGTAAATGTCTGAACTTTATTTGAGGTTAATCAGTGTCATTTTACTTGATGGCAGGTGTGAACCCAAAAAGACTGAACACTGTAATTAAATCAAAAGGTGCTTCAACAAAGTATTAGTTTAAGGGTGTGCACACTTAGGCAACCAGCTTATTGTACGTTTTTTATTTTTTATGTTTTTCCCCCTAAACAGATTTGTTTGTTTTTCAATTGAATTGTACAGGTTATAGGTCACATTAAAGGTGGGAAAAGTTTTGAAATTATTTAACGTGGTCTCATTTTTTACATCAGATAAACCTGTCATTTTAATGGGGTGTGTACACTTTTTATATCCACTGTGTGTGTGTACACACACACACACACAGCAAAATGTCTCTGCTAGGGATGCTCATTTTGATTTTTTTTTTCCTGACTCATAGCTGATGCTTATTTACCGGCCATTAACTGTTAACCAACAAGATTAAAATGTACTATTTAGAATGGATGAGCGTCTGTGACCCATTAAAAAATACAAATCAAAGTAAAATCGCTGCTTTCTTTTTATTTGCATTTTCCATACTTTCCCAACTTTTTCTGATTTGGGATTGTATATGGAATTATGTAGTGAAAAATAAATAAATAAATAAATAAATAAATAAATAAATAAAAGTGTTAAGAGTTAGGGTTCAGGGTGTCTACAGGTTTGTCCAAGTTAAATTTAAGACTTAAGACTTTTTCATACCATGTTCCAAAAAAAATTAAGACCAAATCTAAAGTCACGCAAAAACGTACTCTTTTGGAAAAAAAAAAAAAAAACGATATAATTTAATGTAACTTATTGTTCTTGTAAACATTCACCAGAAAACACTATTCTAGTAGAAGTACTTCATTTCTTTTCCTTGACAGGCATTCACACACTCAGAACACAATATAAGGATCGGATAAACTTATAACTATGTGACAATCAGAATGCAGTCACAACGTTTGAATCCAATGTAACAATGTGAAAATGTGAATGAAGTCACACACACAGAATCCAATGCAACAGGTTTTTTAATTATTATTTTCTCTGCTTGGGGAGTCACATTGTAAGCAGAATTGTTCAATTCCATCTTTGGTCAAACAACAATGCAGAAAACAACAGTTAAACAATGTGAATGCACGTACACCTGAAACTTCGGCTCACTCACTTGAAAGGTATGCTCACTTGCACTTCTTAAAACACTTGGAACGATACCCACACACAAACAATACTATTCTCTCACATGCACGCAATAGAATATATTCCCTCTCTCTCTCTCACACACACACACACACACACACACAAACACAATATTCTGTTCCATCTCGCAGATCTACCCTCTTCTCCACGACCGTTAGTGGTGGCAGCGCTGAAGTCAGATATTTGAGGCTGATGCTCGCGGCCTTTAGCAAAAGCAATGTGCTTGGCGCTCTTCATATGAGAGTCCACCGCTCTTATCCCCATTGTGCCCGACTTAAAAGTCTTACAGCATGCTACACAGTATGCCTCGTTGGCATCTTTGGGTACAGCTTTCAGCCACCACGAGTATTTTGCATCTTGCAGCCAGTTATCATTAAATTTACATTTACCCATTGTGGCTTGGACTACCCTCCATCAACAGATCAGGCACTGAGCAGGGCTTTCCACAAGCGCCGGCTGCCAGCCATACAGCCGACTACACAATTAAGTCCAGCCGGCTACTTTAATGACTATTATTTTTGTAGCCCACAGGCTCTAAATATTAATTTTCAATTTTAATAAAATTAAATGTTTATCTAACGGACTGACAATAATGTCAAACTGAACCGCACTCATTTAAGTTGTGATTCGCGCTGTTTGTACCGATAATAACCACAAATTCCCCGCCGACTTTGTTGATCAAGGGAGAGTAAAGGCCAATTTATGCTGACAACCCAGTCCTCGCAGATGGCGTCGCAGACGCTCTGCATGGACCTCCCAAAAAGTGTGACCACCGCAGAAGCCTCGCAGACAGCATCGCAGACAAGAGGGCTCTGATTGGTCCACTCTACATCCGCTGTACACGCACTTCCGCTTCCCTACTTTCCCGGTTTGTTTTGTTTTCACAACCGCCATTTTTAAAAACACGAGTGAAGATGGAGCAGCACGAAGAGCGGTTGATCGAGGAAGTACGTACATCTATACGACTCCAGTTCTAGTCATTATAAGTAACCGGAGGATAAACACTCCACTAACCACACCCACCAACTACTCCTAGCGATTTCACGACTTCGCGCCCCCTTGCGTTGTGGCGGTGAATAACATCGCACACGCCTATTACTCCCCGCTCAACGATAAATTACAACTGTCTGCGAAAAGCTATCTGCGAAAGCCTTGTCGCAAGAGCATGCAGAGGCCCTCATCCGTGGCCCCGACATGCGGTGTGTGCGCGCACACACTCGGCGGAGGCAGTAGTGTGTCGGGGCTGTTGGAGGGAACAGAAGCAGAGATAACGCTTATTTTGTCTCCGGTAAACCAGTCTTCTCTCGTTCAATTACATGCTGGCATCAAAAGACACCGTTGGTTGTAAATGAAACCAAACTGAGTGGTTGGAGTGTATTTTCATACACAAATGGAAAAATGTTCGCCGAGTGTTTAATTGTGTAGCCCCCACTGCAGACCGTTGTCGTTGTTAATTCATAGCATGCTCAGCTGCGTGAATGTGTCATGCACCGAAAATAAGAGATTTACAAGCCAGGAACGCCTCATGATGCAATACGCAAGAAAAGAAAGAAGATTTACTGCCATTTTACTTTGTATTTGAGTAAAGTGAATAAATAAATGGTCTGTGGAAAATACATTTAATCCTGGGAACTGCGTGCACAGGAGTTTATTTTGTGTTTACTCCTGATCACTCCCGTTTACTCTCTGCTTTACTGATCAGAAGGTCAGGGTTCAAGCCCCAGCACTGCCAGTCTGTCACTGTTGGGAACAAGGAAACAACCTTCACCCTATCGTGGCTGACCCCACACTCTTAACAAGCAAGGATATGTGAAGAAATGAATTATAATGTGTTACAAAGGCATGTTTTACAATAATATGGCTTCGTAGTAAAAGAGTGCAGGTGCTAAACTGGCCTGCAGACATGTTGCACATTATGAACCGCAAAATAGGCCTATGGAGACCCTGGATAATTGAGCAAGTGAAGTCATACATCAAGCAAGAATGGGAAACAATTTCACTGTCATGACCTCAACAATTAATGTCCTCAGTCCACCAACACTTACTGAGGGCACCTGTACAGCATTTAAATATGATCAATATCGATAGTACAAACCCTAATTATAATAACGCACACAAGTGCAGCCACCTGATTAGCTATCATAAGTAGCTTTAAGTGCTTAAAAGTCCTTAAGCATGTCAAGCTTTATTGCACACGGGCAACTAATTATGGCGCTTGGGCTGTTATGCCAAGTTGTTAATAGCCAGGTACCGGAAGTTAGGTGTAGCTCATGTAAATATACTTGTTACCCTGGATTTAGTCAGATGAAAACAAGTTATCTAAGTTTTGTTCATCATTTCATATTTTTAACAAAAGAGAAAGTCAGTATGAATAGCGGAGAAACTGGATGTCTGTATGAACCTTGGAAACAGGACTATCTGCATCTGGGAAATGGTTTCAGCAGCAAGTCATCAGATGATTCCAATGAAGAAATTGGTGGTGCTTTGCAAGTGCAAAGTTGGAAAGGCAGGTCAAAGGGGTCGGCAGCTATCTGGTGCTGATGTGGAAAGTGTGCCAAGCAGAACACTGACACAATGTATTTCTTGAAAAAAGCACAAACTTTAATAATAATAATAATAATGTTTAATTTATATAGCGCCTTTCTCAAAACCCAAGGTCGCTTTACAATTATTGGGGGGGGGGGGGGGGGGGGGGGGTTTCCACCAAATAAAGGTCAGGATGTCATTCCAATGGTGTAGCAGCCACAGTCCCACCAAAAGGCGGCTGAAACAAGTCCCAAACCACCTGCACAGCCGCCACGACGCCGCTGAGCAACACCGCTCGGAACATCACGCCAAGCACGAAAGCTTGTGTTTCTCAAGTGTGACCTGTTCCCAAGTTGTGTATCCACTGTTTAGCTAGTTGTTTACATTGCTTGGCTGTCAGTAATGGAACATAGTAAAAATGCTTTCCCTTTATCATGATATTTATTAGTTTAGCATCCATAGACTTTACACTCTGTTCTGGACATCCAGCTACATCGCAGTGTCAGGAGCAGCGAGCCAATCAAGATACAGGAAACCTATCAAAAATACTGTGACATACTGACCTTTTCAACCGGCCACAAAATGGCAATATGGCTGCGCACTGAAGAGGAACTTAAGTGAGTGGGAATACAAAATAATTTTAAAGCACTGCTTTATGCGACGTTACAGGGTAGTCGAAATGCATTTGTGCAAAATGTGTAACATTTCTAGCCTATGTTTATTTTTTGGTGCAGGTACCCTTTTCTTTTAAAGGTGATGCAACACAGTGGTAAACATGTCTCTGTCCCAACTTCATCAGTTTGAACATACAGATGTGGACAAATTCATTGGTACCTTAACAGCGCATTGAAACTGATTTATTCCTCCTAAAGAATAGTGAAATTAAAAGCTATTTTCACATGTATACTTCATGCCTTGGGTATGTCAAAGTAAAGCAAAAAAAAAGTGTAAAAAATAAATGATTTATTGTTTATTTTATAAAGATATTCTAAAATAGCCTGGGCAGATTTGTTAGTACCCATAAAAAAAAAAGATTATAAATAACTGGATTATAGTGATATTTCAAAGTAACTGTTTAACCTTAATTAGTATCACAGGTGTCTTCAACTGTTATCAGTCATTCAGTCTAAATGGAGAAAAAAGTCTTCACGTATCATTCTGTGCACCACGGACCAGAGAAAGCAAAGGAGAGGGTTGTTTGAGGAGATCAGGAAGAAAATTATAGACAAGCATATTAAATGCAAAGACTATAAGATACGGTAATCTCCAAGCAGCTTGACGTTCCCATGACTACAGTTGCAAATATTATTAAGAAGTTTAAGTTCCACGGGACTGTAGCCAACCTTCGTGGATGTGGCCGCAAGAGGAAAATCAACCGCAGAATGAACAGAAGGATAATACCAATGGTAGACAAAGAGCCAAGGACAATTTCCAAAGAGATAAAAGTTGAACTCCAAGGTCAAAGTACATCAATGTCTGATTGTACCGTCCATCACTTTGAGTGACAGCAGGTTCAAAGGAAGGACTCCATTGTTGAAAGAAAATTTAAAGCCAGACTGGAATTTGCTACAATGCATATTGACAAGCTACTATGCTTCTGGGAGCATGTCCTTTAGACAGATGAGACAAAAAATCTTATTGGCAAGTCATGTAAGCTCCATGTACACATCAGAAAAAATGAAGCTTTCAAAGAAAAGAACACCATACCTACTGTAAAACATGGAGGAGGCTTGGTTATGATTTGAGGCTGCCTTGCTGCGTCTATCATGGGATACCTTGAATCTGTGCAGGGCACAATGAAATCTCAAGACTATCAAGTCATTCTAGAACAAAATGTACTACCCAGTCTCAGAGAGCTCTGTCTCATTCACAGGTCATGGGTCCTCCAACAGGATAAAGACCCAAATCACACAGCTAGAAGCATCCGAGAATCGCGAAGAACAAAACATTGAACTATTCTGAAGTGGCTTTCTGTGAACCCTGATCTAAATCCTAACGAAAATCTCTGGTAAGAACTGAAACACGCAGTGTGGAGAAGGCGCCCTTCAAACCTGAGACAGCTAGAGCACTTTGCTCAGAAAGAGTGGGCCAAACTACCTGTTGGCAGATGCAGAAGTCTCACTGAGAGCGGCAGAGATGGCTTGTTAACAGTGATTGCTGCTCAAGGTTGTGCAACAAAATATTAAGGGTACTATCATTTTTGTCCATGCCATTTGTTTTGTTATGTAAAATATTCAGTTGAATAAAAAAAAAAAAAAAAAAAAGTCTGATTTGTGTTAAACATAGAATAAACAATGACAGATGCCATTAACTTTTGTCAGTTTCAAGCTATTTTGGAGATAGTTGTGGGTTCTTTTTTTTTTTGTGGAAGGGTACCAACAAATTTGTCCACATCTGTAAAATATCTTGTCTTTGTATTGTATTAAATTGAATATAGGTCAAAAAGGATCTGCACATCATTGCATTCTGTCTTTATTTACATTTTACCCAGTGTCCCAACATTTTGGGAATCGAGATTGTACTTGAACACACACTGGCTTCATCACTTTTGTCGAGGATGCATGATGCTGAAAGATGCCCAATCAATCAAATAACCCTAGAATAAAGACTAACGATGCACTCAAGACAATTGCCTGCATGATAAGCTTAGGTGTATGGATGCAGGATAACCCTGTACAACAGTGTTACGTAGTCTGAGCTTCATGACTAACACTGGTTCTTGTCTATGAATTATTTTATGTGGAACTGCATGTAAGAAAACAATGGAACAAAACGCAACGAAGCATGACTCACGAGCCTGAACTCAGTTGTGCAAACAAATTGTTCTGGTCTTATCTATCCAAGCCCTGACTGGTTTACCTTCCATCCTCACAAACTTTTACATTTCCATCAACCTAATGGGGGGGGGGGGGGGGGGGGGGGGCAATCAGCCATAATATTAAAACCACTTGTCTAATATTGTGTAGGTCCCCCTTGTGTTATCAAAACAGTTCTGACCCTTTGAGGCATGGACTCTATAAAACCTCTAAACGTGTGCTGTGGTAAGTCCTGTAGGTTGTGAAGTGGGGCCTCCATGGATCAGACTTGTTTGTCCAGCGCATCCCATAGATGCTTGATCAGACTGAGATCTGGGGAATTTCAACACCTTGAACTCTTTGTCAAGGTCCTCAAACCAACAATTTCTGCAGTGTGGCAGAGTGCATTATCCTGCTGAAGGAGGCCACTGCCATTAAGGAATACTGTGGCCATGAAGGGATGTACTGGGTCGGCAACATTTAGGTTAATAGTACGGTATATGTCAAAGTAGCATCCATGTAAAATGCCAGGACCCAAGGTTTCCCAGCAGAACATTGCCCAGAGCATAAACACTGCCTCCGCCAGCTTCCATTCTTCCCATCGTGCACCATGCTGTCATCTCTTCCCCAGGTAAGGGACTTGCACACATCCAGCCATCCACAAGATATAAAAGAAACCATGATTCATCAGACCAGGCCACCTTCTTCCATTGCTCCATGGTCCAGTTCTGATGCTCATGCACCCACTGCAGGCATTTGCAGTGGTGAACAGTGGTCAGTACAAGCACTCTGACCAGTCTACAGCTATGCAACAAGCTGCGATGCACTGTGTATAACAGCCAGCATTAACTTTTTCTGAAAATTGTGCAACAGTAGCTCTTCTGTGGGATCAGACAAGATGGGTTAGCCTTCGGTCCCCATGCAAATCAATGAACCATTTCACCAGTTGTCCTTACTTGGACCACTTTTGGTAGGCACTAACCACTGCATGCTGGGAACACCTCACAAGATCTGCTGTTTTGGTGATGGTCAGACCCAGTCATCTAACCATCACAATTTGTCAAAGTCACTCAGATCATTACGCTTGCCCATTTTTCCTGCTTCCAACACATCATCTTTGAGAACTGACTGTTCTCTTGCTGCCTAATATATCCCACCTCTTAACAGATGCCAGTGTACCGAGATAATGTTATTCACTTCACTTGTCAGTGTTTTCAATGTTATGGCTGATCTGGTTTAAGTTTACTGTAAAAGATGGAAAGCAGTGGCAGTTTTTTTCATGAGGGAAACATTAAAGTGGCTGGAATGGTAGAAACTAGTTCATTTAGTATTCAATAGTGCAAACTGGACAAAAGAACAAATGAGTAAAAGGCAGCATTAGCTTGTGCTCTGAGCATTTGCGGGAAAAACAAAAAGAAAACATTTCAAGCTCTTGAGTTCTGAAAGGATTTTCATTCAGAAAGGGTTTGATCCAGTTGCTCAATGCCCTCAACTAAAACTAGGGGTTTTAATATAACTCATTTTGAGTGAGTCACTGTGAAATATTGTATATAGTGAAGTACTACTTCCTCTAAGAATGATAACCTTGATAATGATGAATGAAAGGTAGTGACACTCAATTAAGCAGGGTTTCATTTTTATAATGCTAACTGCCCCTGAAAAGCTTTCATTCATCTTCAGCAAGATTAGCCTTTTTTTGGTTGTTTTAAAAGGCAATCTCCAACCTCTGCAAATTAAAAAATAAATTTTACTTGACTAAACAATGATTAAAACGGTCCCTCACCCAACAAGTGTAGCACAATTACTTACAGATTTACAGCAACAGCAGCAAAGGTCAGAATCTCTAAATGCAGCTTATTTTTATTTCATGGGTTTATATATTGATGCTTGTGTTATATTCAAATTTTTTTTGTTGGCTTATATTTTATAATGTATATTATGAATAATGGCCAATATTTCATAGTGTGGCAATAGAAAATACTTGCTTCTGTAACCATGACCAAGAAAACGGCTAAACATGCAAGTGACAACATCCCCTCTGAGATGTAACCACTGCAATAAGTGGTAACACACAAGAAAGTGAGAGCTAAATAAAACCATAATGGGTTGCTATTTCAGTTTTGTGGAAAGACATTCACACTTTTTTTTTTAAAGGAAGTGGCTATTCTTACGACGAGTCGTAAGAATAATATTTTCCCGATTCTTACGACATGAACGTAAGTTCTGGTAGCACATGCGCAAATCGCTATCAACATTTTGAAAAAAATGGCTGAAGAAACTAGCAGCTCGGCACAGCGTTCACAATTTTTGCATGAAGGTGCAGAATCTGAATCTTATGAGTCTCTCAAACTTGCTGTAGAGGAATGGGAGAAACTCGTACAGATTCTTGTATTACCATTACTGTTTAAAGGTCATAGGCAAAGGTTTTCAATTCATGCACATTCGAAACTTTATATGCTAAAAAAACCCTCTGTAATTTTCTTCTGGTCCCAAGAAGTATAGTTAATAAGTAATAATTAAAATAAGTTAGAATAATTTAGCGCAGTGTCCGCGTGGGTTTCCTCCGGGTGCTCCGGTTTCCCCCCACAGTCCAAAGACATGCAGGTTAGGTTAACTGGTGACTCTAAATTGACAGTAGGTGTGAATATGAATGGTTGTCTGTGTCTATGTGTCAGCCCTGTGATGACCTGGCGACTTGTCCAGGGTGTACCCCGCCTTTCGCCCGTAGTCAGCTGGGATAGGCTCCAGCTTGCCTGCGACCCTGTAGAACAGGATAAAGTGGCTAGCGATAATGAGATGAGAAGTTAGCGCGGATCGCGGCGAATTTCTGCTCGGCGATTTTTGTGACCACTCGGCACGTGACGTCATTCATGGCAAACAAATTGCTCAAGTTGAGTCCACTTCAGTTTATTTGCATTGCAGTTTGGCTTGAGTGCAGACGTGCGTTTGGGAATTTCCAGATAAAAACCATGCCTTATTGTTGTGCAGTGAACTGTAACAACGGGACCGGTTCAGGAAGAAGTTTTTACTTTTTCTGAAAGAGGAGAAGAGGCAGAGAGAGTAGATTGTGCGCATGAAGCGAGTTGGCAGCCGGGTAAGAAGAAGAAGAAAAGAAGAAACCTTTATGCGTCACACGCACACTTCAAGCACAGTGAAATTCATCCTCTGCATTTAACCCATCTGACACAGTGAACACACGCACACACTCAAAGCAGTGGGCAGCCACACCAGAGCGCCCGGGGAGCAGTCAGGGGTTCGGTACCTTGCTCAAGGGCACCTCAGCCTAAGGCCACCCCACGTCAACCTAACTGCATGTCTCTGGATTGTGGGGGAAACCGGAGCACCTGGAGGAAACCCACGCAGAAATGGGGAGAACATGCAAACTCCACACAGAAAGGCCCCGCCAGCCGCTGGGTTCAAACCCGGAACCTTCTTGCAATATGCCACTCTGTGCTCCGATCACTTTTTGAAGAATCCCCAACTGTTGGAGAGTTTAGGTGTCAGTGTCGGACAGAGAAGGCTCAAACCTGACGCTGTTCCGACAAAATTCGAACACAAAATCAAGCAGTCAAAGAAGAAATAGACCAGCAACGCTCAAGAAAAAAGGAGAAGATTGGAGGTAAACATTTTTACCTTTGCTTGCAATTGACAAGTCAAGAATCCTGAGGGATCCTGTACAATCATTGTGGAAATGAGACAAAATGGATATTTGCTCGCTTAGAGTAGGCTATAAATCAGACCTGGGCATTTTACGGCCCGCGGGCCGCATCCGGCCCTTTGGTTCATTCTGACCGGCCCGCGTAAGGTTAATTAGAAATTACAAAATAAACGTATTTTCTAATTTTACCTCATGCATGGACTGAATGTGCATTGCTTTTATTTTGAAGTTGTGTTCAACAAAAACGCAATGCGCGCGACATGAACATGACATGAAATCCCAGGAAACCTAATCCCGCAATAACTACTTCCGTAATTTGTCCAGACCAACCACAAACTTGTACGTCATCCTTCAAACGGTCCAGCCAATCACATCGTGTGATGTCACCAGCAGGCGCCGGAGCCGATCTCCGGTGAAAAGCACCAAATGAGGTGATTAAACTACAAATGTGGGCATCATTATTATAATATGATGTATCTTGCTTGATATTTGGAGTAGAAAGACAATATTGTGATGTCTTTATTGTGTTTTGGGGTGAATGTGGCTGAAAAAAAAAATGGTACAAACGTTCACATTTTGTTAACCATTGTTTTGGGAAATTTGATTGAATAAATGACATTTTTTTGTAAGGCAACCTCGTTTTTTCCATACTCTTACCAGTCTTAGCAGCTTGTAAAAACAATGTTATTTACTACTTTATATAAAGAAATACAATTAATATTATGCAGAATTTAGTTCAGCCTTTTGGTCTGGCCCTCCACAAAATTTTGTGTTTCTCATGTGGCCCCATGGAAAAAATAATTGCCCACCCCTGCTATAAATAGTATAATGCTTGTATTACTATTAGCAATATATTATATTAGCAATATAAACGAATCCATGTTATATTATAGGGATTATGTGTGTGCCCGTGTGGTTTAATTATTCTTCAAAAGGGCTCTTATTTAGTATTACGACGAAAGTAAGAATTGATAACTACCAGGATAAATCATTTGGGCGCGAGTCTTGTTGAGGTCCGGGGTCACCGCGATCAGAGTCGGCTGAGCCGCTGTCCGATTCTGAGGCTGCACGCATGGTCTAACCAGTGAACCACATTCACCGATTGCTTCACAACGGCCATAGGTTCAGACATATATGGTTTCACCTCTCGATATTCAATTTGGAGACTCCCTACTTAAAATTTGCTATCGCTTTCAGACATTTTACACAACCTCTCACGACCAAAGTCTGTACACGTGTGCTCGGTTCGCAAGTAAACACAGAACTGCTCCCAGTCTGTTTGCCTTGAATGACATCACGACGACGGTCCCCTGGCGGTAAAAGTGTGCATAAGTGAGACGCAAACAAACCTTTGGAACTTGCACAAACCAGTCTATGAATTATTTTATGTGGAACTGCATGTAAGAAAACAATGGAACAAAACGCAACGAAGCATGACTCACGAGCCTGAACTCAGTCGTGCAAACAAATTGTTCTGGTCTTATCTATCCAAGCCCTGACTGGTTTACCTTCCATCCTCACAAACTTTTACATTTCCATCAACCTAATGGGGGGGGGGGGGGACAAACAAAAATAGGTATCGAGTGTCCTACAGTGATGCCAGTATACACCAATCAGCCATAATATTAAAACCACTTGTCTAATATTGTGTAGGTCCCCCTTGTGTTATCAAAACAGTTCTGACCCTTTGAGGCATGGACTCTATAAAACCTCTAAACATGTGCTGTGGTAAGTCCTGCAGGTTGTGAAGTGGGGCCTCCATGGATCAGACTTGTTTGTCCAGCGCATCCCATAGATGCTTGATCAGACTGAGATCTGGGGAATTTCAACACCTTGAACTCTTTGTCAAGGTCCTCAAACCAACAATTTCTGCAGTGTGGCAGAGTGCATTATCCTGCTGAAGGAGGCCACTGCCATTAAGGAATACTGTGGCCATGAAGGGGTGTACTGGGTCGGCAACAACAGTTAATAGTACGGTATATGTCAAAGTAGCATCCATGTAAAATGCCAGGACCCAAGGTTTCCCAGCAGAACATTGCCCAGAGCATAAACACTGCCTCCGCCAGCTTCCATTCTTCCCATCGTGCACCATGCTGTCATCTCTTCCCCAGGTAAGGGACTTGCACACATCCAGCCATCCACAAGATATAAAAGAAACCATGATTCATCAGACCAGGCCACCTTCTTCCATTGCTCCATGGTCCAGTTCTGATGCTCATGCACCCACTGCAGGCATTTGCAGTGGTGAACAGTGGTCAGTACAAGCACTCTGACCAGTCTACAGCTATGCAACAAGCTGCGATGCACTGTGTATAACAGCCAGCATTAACTTTTTCTGAAAATTGTGCAACAGTAGCTCTTCTGTGGGATCAGACAAGATGGGTTAGCCTTCGGTCCCCATGCAAATCAATGAACCATTTCACCAGTTGTCCTTACTTGGACCACTTTTGGTAGGCACTAATCATTGCATGCTGGGAACACCTCACAAGATCTGCTGTTTTGGTGATGGTCAGACCCAGTCATCTAACCATCACAATTTGTCAAAGTCACTCAGATCATTACACTTGCCCATTTTTCCTGCTTCCAACACATCATCTTTGAGAACTGACTGTTCTCTTGCTGCCTAATATATCCCACCTCTTAACAGATGCCAGTGTACCGAGATAATGTTATTCACTTCACTTGTCAGTGTTTTCAATGTTATGGCTGATCTGGTTTAAGTTTACTGTAAAAGATGGAAAGCAGTGGCAGTTTTTTTCATGAGGGAAACATTAAAGTGGCTGGAATGGTAGAAACTAGTTCATTTAGTATTCAATAGTGCAAACTGGACAAAAGAACAAATGAGTAAAAGGCAGCATTAGCTTGTGCTCTGAGCATTTGCGGGAAAAACAAAAAGAAAACATTTCAAGCTCTTGAGTTCTGAAAGGATTTTCATTCAGAAAGGGTTTGATCCAGTTGCTCAATGCCCTCAACTAAAACTAGGGGTTTTAATATAACTCATTTTGAGTGAGTCATTGTGAAATATTGTATATAGTGAAGTACTACTTCCTCTAAGAATGATAACCTTGATAATGATGAATGAAAGGTAGTGACACTCAATTAAGCAGGGTTTCAATTTATAATGCTAACTGCCCCTGAAAAGCTTTCATTCATCAGCAAGATTAGCCTTTTTTGTTGTTGTTTTAAAAGGCAATCTCCAACCTCTGCAAATTAAAAAAGAAATTTTACTTGACTAAACAATGATTAAAACGGTCCCTCACCCAACAAGTGTAGCACAATTACTTACAGATTTACAGCAACAACAGCAAAGGTCAGAATCTCTAAATGCAACTCATTTTTATTTCATGGGTTTATATATTGATGCTTGTGTTATATTCAAATTTTTTTTGTTGGCTTATATTTTATAATGTATATTATGAATAATGGCCAATATTTCATAGGTGGGGTTTACATTAGACCGTATCAGCGGATCATCAGATTAACGTTTTTAAAACGATTAGCGTGCACACAGCAACGCCAATACACGATTCGCGGGCACACAGCAACGCCAATACACGGATACGCTAATCACATGACTAATTAGACGGCATGTAAGTTGAAATGTGTTCTCTTCACCGGCTCGGCTCCGCAGGCATCCTGCGCTCCAAATCACTCCGCCCTGAACAGCGAGTGCCCTCTGGAGGGTGTGCACTCCAGCCCTGCGCAGCTCACAGAGCGCGCGAGTGAAGCGCACGAGCAGTGATTCGGGACTGAGCCGCTGTGTGTGTGATCTCAGTGCATATCGGGTATGCGCGTCACTTACCACTTGCAAGTGGAAGGATGGCAAGCCTAAAGACAATCATAACTACACAATGGGCAGTATTTGCATCAGTATTTGTAGTATTTTCATACTTTTATACTCTTTAATGAAAGGTGATACAAGGCGGAAGTCCGCGCCGTTTTTCAGCAGTCGCGTCACATGACCAACGCCAGCGAATCAGGAAGGTGGATGTCACAGTGACATTGTCCAATGACAACGCCCAATGACAACGCCAGCTAGAGCTCAGCACAGCGTATCCGCGTATTCTCAATGTTTACACAGCACCGGACCAGACACGATCTGGATTGAATACGTGGACCCTGGCGGATTCCCGTTTCCCGGCGTTTTAATGTAAACGGACAGTGCATCCGCGAAGAAAACGAGACAGATACGGTCTAATGTAAACTTGGCCATAGTGTGGCAATAGAAAATACTTGCTTCTGTAACCATGACCAAGAAAACGGCTAAACATGCAAGTGACAACATCCCCTCTGAGATGTAACCACTGCAATAATCGCAGATTGGTAACACACGAGAAAGTGAAAGCTAAATAAAACCATAATGGGTTGCTATTTCAGTTTTGTGGAAAGACATTCACACTTTTTTTTTTTTTTAAAGAAAGTGGCTTTTCTTACGACGAGTCGTAAGAATAATATTTTCCCGATTCTTACGACATGAACGTAAGTTCTGGTAGCACATGCGCAAATCGCTATCAACAGATTGAAAAAAAATGGCTGAAGAAACTAGCAGCTCGGCGCAGGATAAGCGTTCACAATTTTTGCATGAAGGTGCAGAATCTGAATCTTATGAGTCTCTCAAACTTGCTGTAGAGGAATGGGAGAAACTCATACAGATTCTTGTATTACCATTACTGTTTAAAGGTCATAGGCAAAGGTTTTCAATTTATGCACATTTGAAACTTTATATGCTAAAAAACCCTCTGTAATTTTCTTCTGGTCCCAAGAAGTATAGTTAATAAGTAATACTTAAAATAAGTTAGAATAAGTTAGCGCGGATCGCGGCGAATTTCTGCTCGGCGATTTTCGTGACCACTCGGCGCGTGACGTCATTCATGGCAAATAAATCGCTCAAGTTGAGTCCACTTCAGTTTATTTGCATTGCCGTTCGGCTTGAGTGCAGATGTGCGTTTGGGAATTTCCAGATAAAAACCATGCCTTATTGTTGTGCAGTGAACTGTAACAACGGGACCGGTGCAGGAAGAAGTTTTTACTTTTTCCGAAAGAGGAGAAGAGGCAGAGAGAGTAGATTGTGCGCATGAAGCGAGTTGGCAGCCGGGTAAGAAGAAGAAGAAAAGAAGAAACCTTTATGCGTCACACGCACACTTCAAGCACAGTGAAATTCATCCTCTGCATTTAACCCATCTGAAGCAGTGAACACACGCACACACTCAAAGCAGTGGGCAGCCACACCAGAGCGCCCGGGGAGCAGTCAGGGGTTAGGTATCTTGCTCAAGGGCACCTCAGCCCAAGGCCGTGCCAAGTCAACCTAACTGCATGTCTTTGGATTGTGGGGGAAACCGAAGCACCCGGAGGAAACCCATGCAGACACGGGGAGAACATGCAAACTCCACACAGAAAGGCCCCGCCAGCCGCTGGGTTCGAACCCAGAACCTTCTTGCAATATGCCACTCTGTGCTCCGATCACTTTTTGAAGAATCCCCATCCATTGGACAGTTTAGGTGTCAGTGTCAGACACAGAAGGCTCAAACCTGACGCTGTTCCGACAAAATTTGAACACAAAATCAAGCAGTCAAAGAAGAAATGGAGCAGCAACGCTCAAGCAAAAAGGAGAAGATTGGAGGTAAACATTTTTACCTTTGCTTGCAATTGACAAGTCAAGAATCCTGAGGGATCCTGTACAGTCATTGTGGAAATGAAACAAAAGGGATATTTCCTCGCTTAGAGTAGGCTATAAATAGTATAATGCTTGTATTACTATTAGCGATATATTATATTAGCAATATAAACGAATCCATGTTATATTATAGGGATTGTGTGTGTGCCCGTGTGGTTTAATTATTCTTCAAAAGGGCTCTTATTTAGTATTACGACGAAAGTAAGAATTTATAGCTACCAGGATAAATCGTTTGGGCGCGAGTCTTGTTGAGGTCTGGGGTCACCGCGATCAGAGTCGGCTGAGCCGCTGTCCGATTCTGAGGCTGCACGCACGGTCTAACTAGTGAACCACATTCACCGATTGCTTCACAACGGCCATAGGTTCATACATATATGGTTTCACCTCTCGATATTCAATTTGGAGACTCCCTACTTCAAATTTGCTATCACTTTCAGACATTTTACACAACCTCTCACAACCAAAGTCCGTACACGTGTGCTCGGTTTGCGAGTAAACACAGAACTGCTCCCAGTCTGTTTGCCTTGAATGACATCACGACGACGGTCCCCTGGCGGTAAAAGTGTGCATAAGTGAGATGCAAACAAACCTTTGGAACTTGCACAAACCAGTATATTTTAACTGTTTTTTTTTTCTTCAATTTTAGACACCAGGAAGATTGGATTTGCTTTTTGGGTCGTTCTTCTAGAAAATAAAGTTGATATTCTACGTTCCACCTCCGACCCTTGCCTATGACCTTTAAACTGTATTTGCTGCATTACTGTATCGTGTGTAATTTGTATACAACTGAAAAAATCCCAAGTAAAAATATCATTCATCATTGTCATCGTGTGTCTTGCTGCTGTTGCCAAAACCACAGCTCTGTGTTGCACACAGGAAATGAACACTTGTTTTGTCACCTTCTAATGCGACCGCAGGACCTTACAAACAGAATGGAAACTAAAATCGCTACAGCGTGTCTGGGTGTACAGTATGCTGAGTGGTAAAAAGCACATCGAGTTATAAAATAAATAAGTTTTTTTCAAAACATTATTCACAAATCATCATGCAGGAAAAATAAAATTTAACTTTTAGAGTTGGAGCTAATCCATGGTGAGGTCTGAAAACGCTCCTAACCTGCACTCCTCATTGATAATGTGCATTCCTGCGACCATGCTAGCCACACAATTCGTGATTACAATTAAGTATCAGTCAGTCAAATTATTCTAATTATTTGTGAATATTGAATATTTTGTGATTTTCTACGCTGTGGTCTGCTGGGGCTGTGGAAGTTCAGAGAGAGACAGGAAGAAACTTAATAAACTGGTCAGAAGGGCTGGCTCAGTCTTGGACTGTCCTCCGGACTCCATTGAGGTGGTGGGTGAGAGGAGGATGTTAACCAAGCTGACATCAATCATGGATAACCCCTCTCACCCCCTACATGAGGCTGTGGGGGCTTTAAGTAGCTCTTTTAGTAGTAGACTGCTACACCCATGGTGTAAGAAGGAGAGATACTGCAGGTCATTCATACCTACTGCTGTCAGACTGTATAACACCCACAACTTGTAATGTAGCACCGATAGATAGTTTTCACTGACGTCACGGCATTCCGGGGAACGCCCTCCAGCCGCCATTCTTGTGGGGCAAATAAAACGGACCATCGCCATTACCGGCTACGTTATCTCGGACGAATTTATGAAGTTATATAGTCAATTTTCTAAAATAAAGATCAATGTCGGCAAAATCAAGCAAACAGAAGTATATAGATACATTAGACGACATCTCACGACAACGGTATGCAGCCAAACTGGCCTTGATTGGGGGAATTGGCCCCTACGAAGTGGACAAAGATGCATTTTCAAGTGACTATGCAGGGCTGCCAAAGCCTGAAACTGCCAAAGCCTGCTCCAAAGCCTGAAACTGACTTCATCAAACTTTAAAGGCTGTCTGATATATACAACTTTATATATTCACAGCGCGCCTTTTGTCGGATGCCGCCTTTTTCACGGCTGAATCACACAGATCTGATTTTTTTTTTTTTTAGGGAGGGCGTTGGAGTGTCTGATTATAATTTCAAAGTAAATTCTGTATTAAAATTACTAAATAAGCAAATCCGTTACAGTCCATGAAACAGGAAGTATAAGGATGAGAAAAAAACAGTTTAAATCGCAAAGCTGCGCACATTTGCGCAGTCCTGCACACCGCTCGGGCTGCGCAAATGTGCGCAGCTTTCCGATTTAAACTTTCTTTCTCATCCTTTCTCAACCCGCTTGTCGTTATATTTGCACTACTTCACCACTACTACCTCTGCCATCTCTCATCAATGCAATTATTATGTGCAATAATATAGGCCCTAAACTATTTTTATACATACATATGTATATATTATACAGAGTCTACCTGTAATGTGCAATTTTTTCCGAGCCTCTCAATAAGGCAATATTTCTATACTTTTTCACGGTAGATAATGCAAATAGCCCTTTGTATTTAATCTTTCATTTGACTAATTTTTATTTCAGTTTTATTTTGTTATCTGTATGACATTTTCTTGCTACTGTAACACGTGAATTTCCCTGATGTGGGATCAATAAAGTGAATCTAATCTAATATTTACAAATATGGACAGATACTTAGATATTTATAAAGACAGACAGTCATACACAAAACAAAGTGGCTGGACGCTCACTTGTGATGAAGACCAGATAAGTCTGAATTTTTTATTTGATCAATTTTATCAGCAATCATAAAATCCTTTTCTTATGTCCTAGTTTATCTTCTAGTTCATGCCATATTTTATTTTGCATACCTCCTATACATCATATTTTTTTCCTCTTTTGTTTATACCCCCTTTCTGGCCACTTGATGTACTTGGACCACAATGGAAATAAGTGTTTACTCTTTTTTTGTGCTATCCATGTATTTTAAAGGAACAGTCCACCGTACTTCCATAATGAAATATGCTCTTATCTGAATTGAGACGAGCTGCTCCGTACCTCTCCGAGCTTTGCGCAACCTCCCAGTCAGTCAGACGCAGTCAGACGCGCTGTCACTCCTGTTAGCAATGTAGCTAGGCTCAGTATGGCCAATGGTATTTTTTGGGGCTGTAGTTAGATGCGACCAAACTCTTCCGCGTTTTTCCTGTTTACATAGGTTTATATGACCAGTGACATGAAACAAAGTTCAGTTACACAAATTGAAACGTGGCGATTTTCTATGCTATGGAAAGTCCGCACTATAATGACAGGCGTACTAACACCTTCTGCGCGCTTCGGCAGCGCATTGATACGGAGCTCAGATATCAATGCGCTGCCGAAGCGCGCAGAAGGTGTTAGTACGCCTGTCATTATAGTGCGGACTTTCCATAGCATAGAAAATTGCTACGTTTCAATTTGTGTAACTGAACTTTGTTTCATGTCACTGGTCATATAAACCTATGTAAACAGGAAAAACGTGGAAGAGTTTGGTCGCATCTAACTACAGCCCCAAAAAATACCATTGGCCATACTGAGCCTAGCTACATTGCTAACAGGAGTGACAGTGCGTCTGACTGCGTCTGACTGACTGGGAGGTCGCGCAAAGCTCAGAGAGGTACGGAGCAGCTCGTCTCAATTCAGATAAGAGCATATTCCATTATGGGAGTACGGTGGACTGTTCCTTTAATGTGCACTATACTTGCATTTTGTACATTATTTACTAAAGAAACTTGATAAAAATATTCTTACGTCCAATGCTGTAAACATAATTCTTACGACCCTGACACCGGGGTGAGTACAATAGCTCTCACAATGTCTATTTTTATGCCCATTGCCGTAAGCATAATTCTTACGACGAGGCGCAAGAGTAAGTAATACTGATTTGCACATGCACTACCGGAACTTACGTTCATATTGTAAAAATAGGGAAAATATTATTCTTACGACTCGTTGTAAGAATAGCCACAGCCTTTTAAAAATGCTAGTAAATAGCCATGGTACAATGCCAGATAATTCAAGAATTTCACAATCAAGTTTATTGCCAAATACGTTTGCACATACAAGGAATTTGCTTTGGTGATTGGTGCTTGAACAGTTAAAATAGAAGAATTTAGCAAAGACAAAAGTAGCTATATACATAGAATAAAAAAAAGAAGAATCTGAAATATACAATTGAAAAGTGGACATATTTAAGGGGTATGTGCATGAGTTGTTGAAGTCCAAGTTGTACAGAATGTCCTGGAATGTGCAAAAATAGGTCACATGATGAAGATGGAGAAGAGACATGATAAGAATGTGTGAGAAGAGGAGAATGTGTAATTGGCTGTCGATAACCAAGCTCTACAATATTGCTGGAATGTGCAGTTAAAAGTTCACAGAATGAAGATGTATGACATGACCTTGAAATGTGCAAAATCGCAGTTGAGAGCTGAAGTACATTAATGCTACAGACTGGAAGTGTGAGGTTAGAGTCAGTGGGGATCTCTGACCTTCCTGATGAGGCCAGCTGCAGTGGGGAAAAAGCTGGCCTTATGGCGTGAGGTTTTGGTTCTAATGGACCGCAATCTCCTGCCAGAGGGGAGCGATTCAAAAAGTTTGTGTCTGGGGTGAGGGGGTTGGCTAAAATCCTTTCTCCTCTCCTCAGGGTCCTGGACACATACAGGTCATGAAGAGATGGTTGTAGCCAATTATTCTCTCAGCAGAACGAATGATGCACTGCAGTCTGCCCTTATCCCTGGCAGTGGCGGCAGCGTACCAGATGGTGATGGAGGAGGTGAGGATGGACTCGATGATGGTGGTGTAAAAGTGCACCGTCATTGTCTCTGGCAGATCAAACTTCAACTGCCGCAGGAAGTACATCCTCTGCTGTGCTTTCTTAGTGAGAGAGCGGGTATACGTCTCTCACTTGAGGTCCTGAGTGATTATAGTGCCCAGGAAGCAGAAATACTCCACAGAGGTTACTGGGGTGGTGGGGGAGGGTGTGGCAGAGCTCCTTCTGAAGTCTACAATCATCTCCACTGTCTTTACAGCATTAAGTTCTAAGTTGTTCTACCCGCACCAGGACACCAGATGGTCAATCTCCCATCTATAGGCAGTCTCATCCTCATCAGAGACAAATCCAGTGAGGGTGGTGTCATCTACGAACTTTAGGAGCTTGACAGACTGATGACTAGAGGTGCAGCTGTTGGTGTACAGGGAGAAGAGTAGAAGAGAGAGGACACAGCTTTGGGGGGGGATCTGGTACTGATGGTTCAGAAGTCAGAAATGTGTTTCTCCAGCTTCATGTGCTCACAAACTGAAATCCACAAACAGGATCCTAGCATAGGTTCCTGGAGAGCCCAGGTGCTGGAGGATAAAATGAAGATCCATCTTGACCACATCGTCTGCAGATCTGTTGGGTCTGTAGGCGAACTGCATGGGGTCCAGGACCAGGTCAGTGATCGCTTTAAGGTGGTAAAGCACAAGGCACTCTAAGGATTTCATGACAACAGAAGTCAGGGCGATGAGTCTGTAGTCATTTAATCCTGTGATCCTTGGCTTTTTGGGGACAGGGATAATGATGGAGGCCTTGAAGCAGGCTGGCACATGGCATGTCTCCAGTGAGGTGTTGAAGATGTCTGTGAACACTGGAGACAGCTGATCAGCACAGTGCTTCAGGGTAAATGGTGAGATTGAGTCGGGACCTGCTGCTTTGCTGGGGTTCAGCTTCTTAACCCTTTGATGCAAAACATGGGTCAAAAGTGACCCGGCTGAGTTTTTATCTTCTATATCTTTGCAATAAATTAATTCCATCATTCAGTATTCAAGGTATTCCTCAATTAACTTGTTTTTGATCATCATACATCCTTATTTTATTTTTTTCTTTCTTACTTTTTGAATAAAACCCCTTTTTGTATCACTACCCTTCTAATGCACAACATGGGTCAAAAACAACCTGCATTCATTTTCCAGGTTATTTCATGTATGGCTGAGTGTTTCTATGATATACTTTTGAAATAAATTAATTTTGTCATTTACTTTTCCAAATATGCAGTAAATATCTTGTTTTTGTTTAGCACAAATCATCATTTTTATTTTTCCTTTCTTAAGTTATGAACAAGCACAGCTTTTGTAATTCTACATCAAGTTTACACACATGGGTCAGAACCGACCCGCATGCATTTACTCCAGCGTTTGGTGGGAACTGTGAATTGTGCTTGTGTCAGACATTTCACAGCTCAGCACAGCGCCCTTTGCCCATCTAATACATGTAAGCAATGTTTTTCAATTGTTCTAACATTACCTTAGAAAAAAATTTATGTTTAGGTTACCTTGAGAGTGAGTAGATTACTTGTCACAAAGTTACAAGTAATTACTATTAGCTACCGAGCTGTTGACATATTCTACTTTAGTTAGCTAATTTTATTGTAGTTGGCTTAGCTAACTACATAGTTAATAAATAAATAACTGGCCCCATTCACTGCTAAAGTAATTACTTGAAACAAATTATTATTATAGTATTAAAACATTTAATTTTAAATCACACTTGGATGACCCATGTGCAGTAATATAAAAAGTATTTTTGTTCATAAAGTAGGAAAGAAAAAATTAAATTAATGATTTGTGGTAATTAAAAACAAGATATTTAAAGAATACTTGGAATATTCAATCATAAAATAAATTGATTTCAAAAGATAGAGCAAAGAAAAACTCAGTCAGCATGAAATAACCTGGAAAATGAATGCGGGTCATTTTTGACCCATGTTGTGCATTAGATGGGGTGTGCACATGTTTTGCATCAAAGGGTTAAAGGAGATACGCAGAACCATAGCCTCACTTTTTGTTTATAAATGCCTTGAGACCTCAAGAATGGCAAAAGAATAGTTTTAAGCGTTAACAATAAATCTAATATAGTCATTTTTACGATTAAAGTGATTCATATAGGTAGCTGCCTGAGTGAATGACCTTGACATCTGTGACGTTACCGCAGGAAGGCTATCGGTCTCATCGCCATTTCCGCTATACTAAAACACAGAACTGACTGCAACTTCGATCCTCCATTTTGAGCAAATTTATCGCCATGCCACGTAGATGTGTTGCTGGCGGATGCAGCAACACGACAGAAGGTGGATTTAGGTTGCATTCATGGCCCAAGAATGTTCAAACTGCAAAGATTTGGATACGTTTTGTGAGAAATTCACGGATTGGGCACCTACAAAGTGGTCTGTCCTCTGCTCTGCACATTTTACTGAGGACTCGCATGAAACCACTGATCTGTTGAGGAGCGTTGGCTATAAGCCCGTATTGAAAGAGGGTGCAGTACCAACAATTAAAGGAAAAGAAAACTACAAGAAAAGGAAAGTAAGTTCAGTTGCACCAGTTCTCCCGGAGTGTGAGCCGAGCAGTAATGGCGGAGTACTCAGTATGGAGAAAATGGAGAATGAGTGGCCCAGTCATCAGATTTCTCCACTGGATATGCTCCCCCCCGCTAGATATGCTTGCCTCAGCAGCAATATCTCGCCCTTACATGGAAAAAGCAAATGAATGAAGAACTGAAAGTCAGATTATTTCAAAACAATCGGCCACAAGCTCAGCCTTCAGGAAGCGAGAACACAGACGGGTAAGATGCAACTCTCATTTGGTTACATAACAAAAACAACAACAATCGTTGTTTAGCTACATTTAGATTAATACATGTAACTTGTATTGTGTATTTAAGTTACCGATATAAGATTATTTAATTTGCTTCAGAATGTGATTGTCTCAGTTCATCTGATTATTTAATTAGCCTTTTATGTTTTATCAGTGTAAATGCATGCATGTACATGTACAGTATGTTGCACAAGTTATAATGCCTATCCTGTTTTAATGAGAGTCACATGAGACTGTCAGTTCAATTCCATCCAATTCTCTTGACAACTTTGTTCTCTGGCTTTATTTTGTAAGGTGGGGGCCTCCGTGGCTGACATGTTACTATCGGATTCACTTTCTGATGGTTTGAACTGATAAGGTTCTATGTGTATAGCAGTAGCATGTGTACACACTCCAATTTCAGGACTATCACAGTCAGATGTATTACTATCTGAGGAATCCTAAGAATCTCCAATAAATCCAAACGAAGAGGCCATTGCAACCACTCTCGTTTGCTGAGTCTGGCCTTGGCCTATAGCACCAGTTCCTGCTGTGATGTCACTCACCCAGGCAGCTTGAATGCCAACTTTGCAGTCGATTTTAACTCTCAAAAATGTATATTTTTTATTCTCAATTATGCAGCATATAAGAGTCAAGGATGGAGATACTATCCACTCAGAAATGTATTTAAAAATAAAGGTTCTGCGTATCTCCTTGAAAGAGCTTATTGACGTCCCTCTCCAGAATGGAGAGAGTTGAGGCTGTGGTGGTGGGTGGATGGGCCTTCGAGGTGTGAAGTTGTAGTGATGCGCCGGCAGCAGTAGAGGTGGAGGAGGTGGGGGTGGTGGGCTGGAGCTGGAGTCATGGGGGATGTTATCAGGACAGTCCTAATGGCTTTCAAAGCGACAATAGAACTCATTCAGTTGGTTGGCCAACTGAATCGTTAACATAGTTGTTAACATAGTGGGGGTTTGTAGTTGGTGATCTGTCTGAGATCTTTCCAGACAGAGTTGTTGGCTGAAAACTGGTGTTGGAGTTTCTCAGAGTACAGTCATTTATGGCCCTTTTCCACTACCCTTTTTCAGCTCGCTTCAGCTCGCTTCAGCCCGACACGGCTCGCGTTTCGACTATCTAAAAACAGCACGACTCAGCTCGCTTCAGCCCTGCTTAGCCCCCAAAACTCGCACCGTTTTGGAGTGGGGCTGAAGCGAGCCAAACCGAGCTGAGTGAGGGCTGGGGGCGTGAGGAGACACTCCCCTGTGCACTGATTGGTGAGGAGGAGTGTCCTCACACGCCCTGCGAGCACGCTGGGATCTGTAAACACCGTAAACCCGGAAGAAGGAGAATTACGAATTCTGAAGCCTTATGCGCCTCGCCTCATCTATACGCTCTTGCCAGTATCTGTTGGCGTTGTCGGTGACAACAAGCCACAGCACCAAGACCAGCAACACTAACGACTCCATGTCCTCCATGTTTATTGTTTACTCTCCGGGTTGTGAGACTACCGCTTAAAAGCTCACTGATGTCACTGTTTGCGCCACCTAACGACATCACCTGACGTCCACCCACTTTCGCTAACTCCACCCAATGTGTCCACCCACTTCCAGCCAGCATGGTTCAGCACGGTTGGAGTCTAAATGCAATTCCAACAGCCCCGCTCGGCTCGACTCAGCACGGCACGGCTCAGCCGCGTTGGTAGTGGAAAAGCGGCATTAGCTTCTCTCACTGCCTTGCTAAACCTGTTCCTGTCCTCACTTCTGAATGATTCTTCCTTTTGCAACCTTAGCTCTCTGAGCTTATCTGTGAACCAGGGTTTGTCATTATTGTAACTCACCCTGGTTCGTGATGGAATGCAGCAGTCCTCACAGAAGATGATGTAAGACGTCACAGCCTCGGTGTACTCATCCAAACTATTGGTAGCTGTCCTGGACACATCCCAGTTTGTACAGTCCAAGCACGCCTGAAGGTTCTTCGCAGCCTCATTGCTCCACATCTTTGATGTCCTCAGTACGGGTTTCCTTGGCTTTAATTTCTGATTGTATGCAGGAATCAGGTGGAGCATGACGTGGTCAGGAGTGGCCCAGTGTGACAGGCATTGTTAACTGTAGTGTAACAATAATCCAAAAATATTCTCCTCTCCGGGCATTTAATAAACTGTTTCTATTTTGGTAGATTGTGGCTGAGGTTACCTTTGTTAAAATCACAGAGGACAATAACTACGGAGTCCGGGCTAGTCTGCTCCACACCCAGTACCTGGTCGGCCAGCATGCACTGTGCGTCCTGCACACTGGCCTGCGGTGGAATGTAAACACCAATCAGAATGGATGAAGCGAACTCATGGGAAGAGTAGAAAGGTTTACAATTAATGATAAATGATTCTAGGTCAGGAGAACAGGGTTGCAGGATCACTGACATCACTGCACCAGCCGCTGTTTACATAAAAACAGATTTCACCGCCCTTTGTTTTACCAGAGAGATCCATATTACGGTCCGTTCTGAAAAGTTGGAAGTCAGCCATTTGCAGCGCAGAGTCCGGAATGAGTCCGCATAGCCATGTCTTCGTGAAGCATAAAACAGAAGATGAATGAAAGTCCCCGTTTCTCCCCACCAGCAGCTGGAGTTGGTCCAGTTTGTTGCAAAATGACGGCACATTGGAGAGAAATATAGCAGGTCGTGAAGTGCGAACTCTGCGCCGACGGAGGCGCACAAGTACACCAGTGCATTTTCCTCTCCTCCAGCGTCTTACTGAGTGAGCAAAGGTGAGAACACTTTTGACCAGAATATCCAATATTTCCACGGAAGACACCAGAAAAGTTGGTAATAAGTCCACTAGAGTTGTTCCCCTAATGTTCAAGAGCTCTTCTCTTGTGAAAGAGATTTGAGTATCACAGCAGTGAATGGAGTTAGAAACAAAATAAGAGAAATAAATGCGCACCAACACACCGAGACAGCCACCCGCGGCGCCATCTTGGTATTAAACAACAGTAAACAACTTGTTGACTTGTTGGACATTGTAATTTTCCTGACATAAGATCCCTCAAAGGCTAAGTCTTGACTTCTTGTCAAATTTTAACAGACTTTAAAAAAAAATGTATTGTTGTTTACTGTTGTTTAACGTGCCTGTAACATAATGCAGAATCACCAAAAAATCCACTATCTAGTTGAGCGTCGGTAATTGTCACTGCCAGCAAGCAGCTCCCGACTGAATGCTGATAACATTATTAGTCGCTTCCATACTCCTTAAACCTTTAATGATGTAATTGCTTGTTTTTCTTTCTTTTTTAGGCTAGCAGTTCTTATTATGGTAAATTACGAGTATTCAACTAAAATTGAAAACTTTGTACAGTACCATAAGCAATATAATGCATAATATAGATGAATAGTAGTAGTAACAGTAGTACTAATTACAGATTTCAGGCATTTGTGGACTTATTCAGCCCAAGCTGAAGAAAAGAGGTGCACCTCAGAAGAAACTAAAGGTCAGCAGCCTCCAGTCAGCTGAAGTGAAAGCCAACTTCCAAGAAAGTTTACAAGTCAAACTTGAACAGAAACGTGCTAAGCTAGGGATGGAACCAGAAGACCAGTGGGAACACCTAAAATCTTCCATCCTTCAAGTGTCAAAAGATGTCCTTCGATACACCACCAAGAAACACAAAGACTGGTTCAATGAAAATGATTCACAAATTCAAGAACTTCTGGCGAAGAAGAGGTCAGCACATCAGGCCCATCTTGCTCAGCCGTCTTACCCCGTGAAGAAAGCGGCCTTCCGCCTCACATACAGCAACCTCCAGTGCATGCTTTGAGAGATCCAGAACAAGTGGTGGATAACCCTTGCAGAGAAGGCTCAGTAGTGCGCAGACATGGAGGACTATAAGGGTTTCTATGAAGCTCTAAAGGCAGTTTATGGCCCCACTTACCAAGTCCAGAGTCCACTGCACAGTGCAGACGGTACGGCGCTACTCACTGACAAGACTTCCATCCTGAACCACTGGTCTGAGCACTACAAGACCCTCTTCAGCGCCAACCATACAGTCCAGACTACAGCACTGGATTGCATCCCCCAACAACAGATCAAGGCAGAGCTGGATGCACCCCCAACTTTAGAAGAGACGACAAAAACCATAGAACAACTGAAGTCAGGAAAGGCAGCAGGAATAGATGGTATCCCACCAGAGATTTGGGTACAAGGCAGGCCAGCACTCCATTCAAGACTCCACAGCTTCTTCACCTGCTGCTGGGAAAGAGGAGAACTCCCCCAAAGATCTTCGAGATGCAATCATCACATTGCACAAGAACAAGGGAGAAAAATCAAACTGCTCCAACTACAGGGGAATAACTTTACTATCTATTGCTGGTAAGATTCTTGCAAGAATTCTCCTTAACAGACTGGTCTCCACTGTCACAGAAGAACAGCTCCCAGAGAGCCAGTGTGGATTCAGAGCCAACAGAGGAACGACCGACATGGTGTTTGTCCTCAGGCAGCTCCAGGAGAAGTGTAGCGAGCAGAATAATGGCCTGTACGTGACTTTCGTCGATCTGACCAAAACATTCGATACTGTCAGCAGAAAAGACTCTGGCAGATCTTGGGAAAGCTAGGGTGCCCTTCAAAGTTCGTGAAAATAACTGCTCAGCTTCATGAGGACCAGTCCAGACAAATCAGACTGAATGGAGAACTGTCAGAGCCCTTCCCTATCATCAACGGCATCAAGCAAGGCTGCGTTCTCGCGTCAACACTCTTTACCATCTTCTTTAGCATGATGATGCAGCAGGCCACTCAAGATCTCGACTAAGAAGATGGCATCTACATCCGCTATCGCATGGATGGCAGCCTATTCAACCTGAGGTGCCTGCTGGCCCACACCAAGACGATGGCACAGCTGATCCACGAACTGCTGTTTGCAGACAACGCTGCCCTCATTGCCCACACCGAGTCAGCCATGCAACGCATTGTGACCTGCTTCGCAGAGGCTGCCCAACAGTTTGGCTTGGAAGTCAGCCTCAAGAAGACAGAAGTTCTTCATCAGCCTGCACCTAATGAACTATACCAACCACCACACATCAACATCGACCAAACCGAGCTGAAAGCTGCCAATCAATTCACCTATCTTGGGTGCACCATCACATCAGATGCCAAAATTGACAAAGAGATTAACAACAGGTTGGCAAAAGCAAACAGTGCCTTCGGCAGACTCTACAAGAGAGTCTGGTCCAACAAAGACCTGAAAAAAGAGACAAAGGTATGAGCGTAATGAGCAACTGTACTGATAACACTCCTGTATGGCTTTGAGACATGGGTGAACTATCGGCGGCATCTACGACTCCTCGAGCGCTTCCATCAGCGCTGTCTCTGCTCCATCCTCAACATTCACTGGAGCGACTTTGTCACTAATGTGGAGGTCCTCCAGCAGGCAGAGATCTCCAGTATCGAGGCCATGCTCCTCAAAGGTCAGCTGCATTGGGCTGGGCACGTGTCCAGGATGGAAGACCACTGCCTGCCTAAGATATCACTTTATGGCAAACTGTCCACTGGGCGATGCAACAGAGGAGCCCCACAGAAGAGGTACAAGGACCTCCTGAAGGCCTCTCTGACCATGTGCCATATTGACACTTGCACCTGGTACGCTCCTGCTGCTGACCAGGTGGGCTGGCGCAGTATCACTCATGGGGCAGTCGCAGCCTTTGAGTGCGCACATACAACCAGCCTGGAAGAGAAGAGAAGCAGAAGGAAAAACAAGGTGCCCTCCACTCCAAACACTGATCAGTCATTCATCTGCAGCCGAGCCTGCCTGTCCCAGATAGGCCTCGTCAGCCATCAGCGTGCCTGCAGCAGTCATGGACAGACCCAACTATGAATCTTTGTTTGCGAAGCCAAGCCAAGACAGAGTAGTGGTAATTACAAATTTCAGGCAACTATTCTGATCATAGGCAAGCGTTTATCTGGCAGAGGTGAAAAGTACAACAAACACATATTGGACCTTTCTACTAAAATCATTTGCTTAAGTGGACCATCTGAATTTGATGTTCTGAAAACCAATAATTCTTGGAGTTTTCTCACACTGGAGCTGCTGGACCACTTGTAATGGAGAATACTTTTTGATGAGGCAAGTTTGCAGCAATATTTATACAATGGGGTTAGATCTGGGTACAAAATTAATCCCAAATACTGTTCCTTACATTATAGTGCTCGATTCCCCGCACAAGACAAGTGAGCCTGGTGCCATTTCGCACAGAGTGAGGGCATGTTCCTCCAGTTCCACTTCTCGAGTTGCATTCACCGTGAATGTTCAGGGTACAATTAAAGTGCAAGAGTACAGTCTTACTTGAGAGCGAGAGAATGCAACTAATTAGATCATTTAGTTCTTATCTGTATGCCCTCTTTCAATTTCCGCTGTTTCCCTTTTAATTTTCTCTTCTTCATGCACCGGAAAACAATAAACAAACATGCATTTGCAGAGCAATTAAGCTTCCTTTATTATTGTTTTTAATCCCTAAGAAAATCAGTGTTGGCGAAGAGAAGGCTGCAATTATGAGTCATGGCTTTGGTTTACGTGTTTGTTTACGCAGGTACTGAACTTGCAGGTTTGTTCATCTTCGAAGGTGCTGTTAATCTAGAGCACATTGTTCTTTCTTTAGTTGTAGTTATACACAGTGATCAAGTTGAGTTACAATTGAAATAAATGGTGATTTGCCATGAGTGGTAGATTAGTAAATGTTCAAAGATGCAAAAAGATACAAAAGAGAAAAGTTTCAAAAAAAGGTTGCTGATGCCTCCCACAGTGATGTTCATATAAAACTTTTTTTCCCTTTTTTTTTGTTTAGCTATGGATAAAGTTAGAATCGTGGGTTTTCTTAATTTGCATCTGAAAAGAATCAAGAGTTAGAGATGTTATGAGAGTAGACAAAGCAAATATGCTTCCCCTTGGAGATGATGTGTTTGGAACTGACATGAGAAAAAGCAAAGATATCCAAACTTTGCAACAATATAGATAGGTAGATATTTTCAAGTTCAACATTTGCTAATATTTGTACTATAACACATGTAGACATGACTGCGACTCTGTTAGCAAAGTTTGTTAGTGTATATATGTATAGTATTAGTGTGTGTGTGTGTATATATATATATATATATATATATATATATATATATATATATATATATATATATATTCAACTCCTTAAGCTGAATGAGCATGAACTCTATCTCCTCATTGCTCCAGAAGTGCACGTTTCTACTACTGTTGTCATGCCGACCGAGGCTGTTGTGTTTCCCGCTTGTGGTCTCGTCACTCGTCACTTCCGGAAGGGGCAGTGCTGAAGTAGCTCGACTACGTAGCTCGATAGGGTTTACATGCACTAAGTAGCTCGGCTACAATCGCATAATCTAGGTCGCGTAGCTCGATTACGAGAAATCCAGTTCGGTTCGATTTCAGCCGGGCTAAGGTGTTTCCATGGCATTTAGAACTTCGATTTCAGTCGAGCTACGGCAGAAATTCGATTTTCTCTATGTGCATGTAAATGCACTGAATGTGTGTTTTGGACCCTTTCCATCACTGGGAGCTGATAACCAAAGACAAACACTCAAGTGGGCAAGTCCAAGCCAAAAAGACCCATTATATAGAAAATTGGTTGCAGCAATATTTTTATTTTAATGGTGGAAGTTACTGATGAAAATATGTAAATCTAAATTATTTTTCAAAATTTCAGCTTTCTAGACCCAGAGGTTTTTTATTCATGCCATTTTGAAAAATTATTAAATTAGACCAGAATGTATCCCCCCTTAATCCTCGCCAGGTATTTTTTGGTTTTAAATGCATTTTTCTCAGCTTCTAGGCTATACAGAGGTTTGAAATTTGGTAAATTAACTCTCTATATGTTGCTAATCTGGAAGGAAAACATAGAGCCATCTATCTAGAAAATCCTGGCCATAGGTACTTCCTAAAAATGCTAAAAATTAAGAAAAACGCACTCGCGAGTGGGGTTTAGGGCCCTAAAAATTCTAGAAAACAAATGTATTCATCTCCTATCACTACCTGGGCTTATTATAAACCAGATTGCCTGGTCACTTATATAATGGGAGCTCTCTAGAGAGAGTATTTATAGAAATATGGCAGATTAAATTACATACCCCACAAAAAGTATCATATCTTCAAGACCCTCAATGGAAATGAAGCACAAGTAGCACAGGTCTGCAAACTTGGTAAATAGTTTCATTAATTCAATCACTACAAACATGTGAAGTGTCATCTTGTTGTTATTTGTGCATCATTCTTTTTTTCAATCCCAAATCATCCATTTTTAATGCCCTCGAATTTGTTGTTTGCATATTTAGATGAAAACAGAAAGGAAATATCATCAAATAAAAAGTGATATAAATTATATACATATATTTTAAAATACTGGTGTATACATTATCTATGGAAAATTATAAATACTGATATAGTCTCTGTCAGAAATGCAACTGTAAATAGACAATACACCCAATATCAGTATAAACAGTCAATATCACCCAATGCCATATTTTTGTAAATACTCCATCTAGAGAGCTCCCATTATATAAGTGACCAGGCAATCTGGTTTATAATAAGACCAGGTAGTGATAAGAGATGAATACATTTGTTTTCTAGTATTTTTAGGGCCCTAAACCCCACTCGCGAGTGCGCTTTTCTTAATTTTTAGCATTTTTAGGAAGTATCTATGGCCAGGATTTTCTAGATAGAAGGCTCTATGTTTTCTTTCCAGATTAGCAACATATAGAGTGTTAATTTACCAAATTTTAAACCTCAGTGTGGCCTAGAAGCTGAGAACAATGCATTTAAAACCCCAAAAATACCTGGCGAGGATTTAGGGGGGTACATTCTTGTCTAATTTCAGTAATTTTCAAAATGACTTTGTTCATTAAATACACAGAATAGGGCCCCGAAATTTGTCATCAGTTCATATTTCACCAGTATCTATTACCATAAGCTCTCTCAAAGAAAATGAATCTGGTGCTGCAACCACCATCTGGTCATTTGGCATGGACCTACCCAAGTTCAAATAAGCATAACGTTTTTCTTTCAATTTCATGGCCATTACTGGTAATCACAGATAAATCAGATTTGCCACAGAGAAATTAAGCAATAGAAGATGAAGATTTAACGCTCTTCTTTGTCCAAAACAAAACCATTTACACACTGCAATAATGCAGTTAAAAATATTCAGCAGTCCGGTTGAGTAGAAAGTAAGAGCAGTGCTCTTCAAACTCACCGCTGGCCACAGCCTTCAACTTCTTCAGCAGTTTGATGTGTGTGTCAGGCATCATGGTGGATGAAGGAAGGTAGTCGGTGCACGAGCAGCTCTCCAGTAGTGTGTAGTAGTAGAGCAGACGCTGCAGGTCCACGCCTGCAATACCTGGGTACACGTACTTGCTCATGTGTGTGTAGAAGGCCTGGGGGTCAGTCTTCAGGATCTGGAAAAGGCCCAAGGACTCACTACGGGTCTCGATCTCCTTAGTGGAGAGGCTGAGCAGGAAGACAGAGACACACAAGGCCTTATTAGACACAATATTAAGCCAGAATATCTGTATGTTTGTCAATTTCACTGTCTGTCTCTCTCCAACAGTCTTTTTCAGTCTCTCTCAAGCAGCGTCTCTCTAATAGTCTGTCAGTCACTCTCAAGCACTGTCAGTCTGTGAGGTTCTCTCTCTCTAATAGTCTCTCTCAAGCACTCTGTCTCTCTCCAACAGTTTCTCCAACAGTCTCTCTCGAGCAGTCTCTCTCGAACACGGTCTGTCTCTCTCCAACAGTCTCTCTGTCAGTCTTTCTCCAACAGTCTCTCTTGAGCAATCTCTCTTGAACACTGTGTGTCTCTCCAACAGTCTCTCTTGAGCAGTCTCTCTCAAGCACTCTGTCTCTCTTGAGCAGTCTCTCTGGCAGCCTGTCAGTCTCTCTCGAGCAGTCTCTCTCGAACACTCTGTCTCTCTCCAACAGTCTCTCTTGAGCAGTCTCTCTCGAACACTCTGTCTCTCTCCAACAGTCTCTCTCGAACACTGTCTCTCTCGAGCAGTCTCTCTCGAACACTCTGTCTCTCTCCAACAGTCTCTCTTGAGCAGTCTCTCTCGAACACTCTGTCTCTCTCCAACAGTCTCTCTCGAACACTGTCTCTCTCGAGCAGTCTCTCTCGAACACCCTGTCTCTCTCCAACAGTCTCTCTTGAGCAGTATCTCTCTGGTAGCCTGTCAGTCTCTCTCGAGCAGTCTGTCTCTCTCCAACAGTCTCTCTTGAGCAGTCTCTCTCAAGCATTCTGTCTCTCTTGAGCAGTCTCTCTGGCAGCCTGTCAGTCTCTCTCTCGAGCAGTCTCTCTCGAACACTCTGTCTCTCTCCAACAGTCTCTCTTGAGCAGTCTCTCTCGAACACTCTGTCTCTCTCCAACAGTCTCTCTTGAGCAGTCTCTCTCGAACACTCTGTCTCTCCCCAACAGTCTCTCTCGAACACTGTCTCTCTCGAGCAGTCTCTCTCAAACACCCTGTCTCTCTCCAACAGTCTCTCTTGAGCAGTATCTCTCTGGTAGCCTGTCAGTCTCTCTCGAGCAGTCTGTCTCTCTCCAACAGTCTCTCTTGAGCAGTCTCTCTCAAGCATTCTGTCTCTCTTGAGCAGTCTCTCTGGCAGCCTGTCAGTCTCTCTCTCGAGCAGTCTCTCTCGAACACCCTGTCTCTCTCCAACAGTCTCTCTTGAGCAGTATCTCTCTGGTAGCCTGTCAGTCTCTCTCGAGCAGTCTGTCTCTCTCCAACAGTCTCTCTTGAGCAGTCTCTCTCAAGCATTCTGTCTCTCTTGAGCAGTCTCTCTGGCAGCCTGTCAGTCTCTCTCTCGAGCAGTCTCTCTCGAACACTCTGTCTCTCTCCAACAGTCTCTCTTGAGCAGTCTCTCTCGAACACTCTGTCTCTCTCCAACAGTCTCTCTTGAGCAGTATCTCTCTGGTAGCCTGTCAGTCTCTCTCGAGCAGTCTCTCTCGAGCAGTCTCTCTCGAGCAGTCTCTCTCGAGCAGTCTCTCTCCAACAGTTTCTCAAGCAGTCTCTCTTGAACAGTCTGTCTGTCTCTCGCCAACAGTTTTTTCCAACAGCCTCTCTCTAGCAGTCTCTCTTGGTCAGTCTCTCTCCAACAGTCTCTCTCTGGTTGACTGAAATATGCTGCAATTGCTGTTGTTCCATCTGTGTGTTGGAGTCTGTCTGTGTCTTTCTTTCTATGTCTGTCTATCTATTTCTCTCCATGTCTGTTACTCTGAATGTGTCTGCATCTCTCTGGCTGTGTCTCAGTATCCTGAAACTGGAGACTCCTTCCAAAAATGCTGACTCCAAATCTCCTGACAGAAAAGTATCCATCATACAATTCCCTGTGTTAACTGTTACTATAGAAACAATAACATATTAGAATGTGTGGATAATATAAACCTCTGATTTGCAGCTGCACTAGCGTCAGAACTGCTGTTATAGAAAATTAAATCAACAACTTCTGGGCAAACAGAAATGAGAAGTTCAACAGCACTGTGATATCCAATAATACTGAACCATTATCTAACATCCAGAAGGTCCTCAGGATTGTGATTAACAGGAAATGTTTGATGTGTTGAATTAAACTCCATAGGCCGTCCAATGATATTTCGGAGACTCCTCTCCACTGCTCATTTCAGCTCGCTTTTAAGCTCGTCATTAATCTCCCATGTACTCTGAAGGTGTCATGTTTTATTCTGCCTGGGGATTGATTTCCATACTTTATTTGCACGTTTTTGTAAGAATCTATTTTGAGTATCTGTGTGGCTTTTTTTCCCCTTCCTAAATTGAAAGCCTTTTTCGGCAAAGATGAACAGCTTTCGAGAACAGCTTTCCAATTCTAATGCGTAGAAATGTTTTATAGGGTCACACTATCAATAAATTACAATATGAATATGCACTGGCTGCCAAAATGCACTCCCTTGGTAATAGTGGTGTGTGCAAGAGAAAGAGACAAAAGAGCTGAGAGAGAGAATCCAAACAATGCATTTGCGGTGTGTAGAACAAAAACGATGCCCAGTATCCACTATAAAAAGTCACCTTGGTGGGCGTGAGTTGTATGCGCTAATCACACATGCTGAGGCCACAAGAAGTCGAACTGCTGCAACTGCAGGCTTTCTGGGAACACTTAGAACCTGAAAAGCTCTCAAATATAACCTCTGTAGGCTTCTGTTCATGTTTAATGGATGGCACTTCGCTCACTGCAGGCACACTGCCCTCTGGGCAGAGAGAGCGACAGAATAGGAAGAGAGAGAGAGAGAGAGAGAGAGAGAGAGAGAGACTGAGAGACAGCTATATTATAGAAAAGTAGTGAAAACTGTACCAGTAGGGAGTGAAAGAACAAAGGGTCTAGCGAGGGAAAAACAGCAAAGAGAATGCATGAGAGAATGTGCTGGACAGAACCTGCTAAATGTGGGAGAAACAGTTACTCAGGGCAATGAGCTTATTAATACTGGCTTTTAAAAGGATCAACAGCACCACCATTTAGTCTATTGCTGGGTTTCACATGACGTCACATCCGCCTCATTAGTTACTCAAAACTTTAGCTGGTGGTCTACCAAAGCTCAGTTGACAAAGCATTCGTTTGGAGAATGTGCATTGCTCGCATGAAAAACGCCTTACGCTTGCATTGTTTTAGGATGTTCGAATCGATCAAACCGTGAAACTGATGGTTTCTTCAGGGTTCCCCATGAACTAATAAAAAAGGGTAAACAAACGCAGGATTTCACCAAAAGACATCGAGAAAGGCGGCTTTTGAATCTCTCACTGAAATCGAAGGGAGCCGAGTCGAAGCACGCTCGAGTTTGCACTGATCACTTCGTGAAAGGTTTGTATATCCCTCTCAGCTATGTCCTTCGTGTTTTCCAATTACTTTTATTGCTGTGTGTTATTTTACGGTACTTTTTTTTTTTTTTAGTCACAAAGCGCTAAAGTCCCCGGCTGTTTCTTTGTTTACTCCTTACAAAGTCCATATGCATGAAGGTCGCGACAAAATTCTTCCCCAGCTGTACAGTTACAATGCGCCGTGATCACTTGTCCGTCTTGTTTAACTAAGATCCAGGTCTTTGAAGGGGTTTCTGATGATCTTTGTGAATGATTTACCTGAGAGATAAGAGCCAACACAAGTAAGAATCAAGCAAACTGTTGTTTGTTCACATTTCAACTTGCAGCATTTCATTGGAAAGACATGAATGAAAAGCTTTAAAAAAAAAAAACTTACACGGGCAAAAACAATACAGGATTCATTTGGCAGTGACTCGATACCGAGGTCCTTTACCCAGCCACATACCAAAAAAAAAAAAGTTGTAAGCCTCCATACTCTTCCATGCTTTCATCTGTTTTGCGGTGTAGAAGGACATCTGCAACACCAGATAGTCCGAGGTGTCGGGGAACTCGACTGAAGGGTAGTTTTCGAGATCATATGACAAATCCTTCTTTCCCAGACTGTAGGGATCGATTCTACTGCACATAGCAATCTTCCGAATGTATCTAAAGTGAGCAGTGGCTTTTAGATTACGAGCATACTCGGATAAGTTATCGCTAGCTGTTTGCACTACGGCAGCTGTTTAGACCACCAGCTATTTCACTTCTGGTAAAACCGCTAAGAAAAGTCACGTGACTGAAACCCAGCAATACACATGGGCAGAGGTAGAGTGCTAAAATTAAAGATTTTTTGGGGCTTTTTTTTCACCTTTATTGGATAGGACAGTGTAGAGACAGGAAATGAGCGGGAGAGAGAGATGGGGAGGGATCAGGAAATGACCTCGGGTTGGAATCAAACCCGGGTCCCCGGATTTATGGTATGGCGCCTTATCCACCTGAGCCACGACGCCCCCCGAGAGTGCTAAAATTAATTGGTGGACCTAGCACAGCATTCACCGAACTGTGCACACGAAAGCACTATAGCAGAACCAACTGCTGTAGCCAATTGTTTATCTAAAATATTTACCTGAAGACAGCCCATTGGAAAAGGAAATGAGTTTCATGGAGTTCGACATGGCTTATTAAAAAAAGTAATAATAATAATAATAATAATAATAATACAGTGCTTAAAGATGACTGGACAGAAGAAAAATATACATTTATTCTCCGCATCACACTCAGAACAGATGTCACATGACCACTATAAACTAATAGATGTGTATTTCTAGGCATGCATTAATAACTGCTTAAGCATTAATTATTGTTATACAGGTGGACCTTCGCAAATTTAGCTGCATTAGTGCATTACAAAATTCTTTACAGTAAAGTCTGTCCACTCAACTCACTGTTAGGACTTTCAGGTTTCGTCTACTTGAATAGGGGGAGACCTACATCAAGAATGGAGGCGAAGGTTTGATCCTTTTTACAGTTCTTTCAGTGGTAGTGCTGATTGTCAGACTGGGGTTAATTAAAGTCCAAAATGTCTTCCAACATAAACTACACAGGGTGAAGCATAATTGCTTCCACATAATCTAATGCACGAGAAGGTCAATAGGATTCATCCCAAGACAAGGAATTTCTTGCTTTTACACTTTAGTTCCGTTAGTTCGCATCTGAGCTACATCAGCAAGCATATTTTAAATGAACTATAATGTTATAGGGAATAGAGATTTTATCTCGAGAATGTCCTCAGGCCTCTGAGTGAGACACATCACACTGACATCAGATGCGCTTCCTGGTTGCAGAAACGTGGCCATTTTTAATAGTAAGTCAGAATTTGTTTTCTAAAATATCATGTTGGCTCATCAGCTGACGGAAACATGAAGTGCTCTAAAATCTCCTGGTAGATGGCTGCGTTGACTTCGGACTTGATAAAAAACACAGTGGAACCAATGCCAGCAGATGACATGGCATCCCAAATCATCACAGACTGCGGAAACTTCACACTGGACTTCAAACACCTTGGATTCTGTGCCTCTCCACTCTTCCTGTAGACTTTAAGACCTTGATTTCCAAATTAAATTCAAAATCTGAAAATTACTTTCATCTGAAAAGAGAACTTTGGACCACTGAGAAACAGTCCAGTTCTTTCTCTCCTTAGCTCAGGTAAGACGCTTCTAACATCTCTGGTTCAGGCGTGGCTTGATATTAGGAATGTGACAGTTGTAGCCGCTTTCCTGAAGACGTCTGTGCGTGGTTGGCTCTTGATGCACCAACACCAGCCCGAATCCACTCCTTGTGAAGCTCTCCCAAGTTCTTAGATCGACTTTTCTTGATGATCCTCTCAAGGCTGCGGTCATCCCTGTTGCTTGTGCACCTTTTCCAGCCAGCCTTTTCAGCAATGACCTTCTGTGGCTTACCCTCTTTGTGGAGGAGGTCAGTGATCATTTTCTGGACAACTGTCCAGTCAGTAGTCTTCCCCATGATTGTGGTTGCGTGTACTGAACTAGACCGAGAGAGATACACGGTATTTATACTGTTTTACTCAAACTCGAAATGAAATATTCTAATATTTTGAGATACTGTATTTCTGATTTTCATGAGCTGTAACCCTTAATCATCAAAATTAAAACAAAAAACACTTGAAATATTTCACTTTATATGGAATGAATATAGAATATATGAAAGTTTACTTTAACTAAATGACAAAAAAAAAAGAGAGAACTTTTTCACAATATTCCAATATTTTGAGATGCACTAGTGTGTGGTAATTACAGGCTAGACTGCTGCTTAGCATCATTTAGCCACTGACAGGATGCCAAGCTATAAGGATCTTAGAGAGTTACATCATTTGAAAGTGTTAGTTTAGATGAACAGCACTCCGCGTCTTTTAGTGGAGAAAATTGAACTAACGTAAATTACGGGACATTAATGTTTAATTAATCCTAATGTCACAATGACAAAAAAAAAAAACACCTTCGAAAAGTAATTTTTTATAATTTACTTAGCAGAAAATCAGATGCACCTCGATACGTAACATGCTCGGACTGGTTTAAGATGGATGACATTGTAACAGTGCCAACGGCAAAAAAAAAAAATGAATGAATTCTCTAGCGTGTTATATTTATGCATGAAAATGTATTTCATCTCATGGTGCAAATATAGATAACAAATAACCTGTGGAAAGCAAGCTTTATTCTCATGAGACTATTATCAATAAACAGCACATCTCATTTTAATCGTGCTCATCGGTGTAAAGAAACGCAATGCGGCAAATATTTATGTTTGCGTTTCCTCGGTTGTGACGAGGCTACTTACCGACAAACAAAGAAAACAACAAAAGTTTATGAATAATGAGAAAAGTTTGCAAACAGGCCCTCTGGTGAAATTCAGGACTGTAGATATAAATTGTGTAGATTAATTGAAGGGAGATTATGAAAAGCGTTTCCTTATTTCATGTTGTAGGCAGAGAAAGAGGGAAAACAAATGCTCCTGCATGCTAATGAATACAGAGCAAGCCTTGCAGGGAGAGCGAGAGAGAGAGAGAGGCGGAGGCAAAAAATATCACAGGCAGTAAATCGGTTTCATGCGCTTAATATGCTCTACAGAAGAGCTGATGCAGAGCAGAGTGTTTATACAGAGAGAATAAAGAGAAGCACATTAGTCACATAAACAAGGCAAAAGAAATGTGTTTCGAGAGACAGAAAAACAGACCTATAAGGGGAGACGTGAAAAGAGAGAAAAAGTGAATATGATGTTGACAGTACTTTAGTGGCAGGCAGAAGATTACATAAAGCGTGTGTATGTGTGTGTGTGTGTGTGTGTGTGTGTGTGTGTGTGTGTGTGTGTATGCGCGTGTGTTTCAGATGCATTTCTCCTTCATCCACAGTAACATTTTCCTGGTGCTAGAGTTTACACTTCTTATTTAAGCCCCACCCAAACGCATTCAGGTTGAATCCCAAGTAACTTCCTACTCTGCTCACAACACTAGATATACATAAAAAAAAACATAACCGTGATCTTATGACATACAGTCAAGTGCCTAGTTTGCACCCCTCACATGGTTGCTGTGTGAGGATTTCTCAACCTTAGGATATGGAAAGTTTCACAGGAGATTTTTTTTTTTTAAACCAACTATTACTTATAATGAAGTTGTATGCACATTTAACAGTTATTCCACAAAATCAAGGCGTACATGAGCTGAGAGCTGATGAGGCGTGTAGCGGCGAGTTGGCTATAAGCCATGTACGACAAGATTGAGTGGAATAACTATTTTATTCTATCCACATTCACTACATTTTGGGAAACAGAGCATTTTTTTTTTTTGAAAATTTGATAAATAAAAACTTTGTACAAAATGTCTGACAAAATAATTTCCGCTTAGAACGTAAACAAACTGGCGAAATGACAGTCGTAATCTGTGAAAAAAATGCTATAATAATAATAATGTTTAAGGAGGAGTGGAGGAGTTTAGTGGAGGAGTTTAAGTATCTTGGGATCTTGTTCACGAGTGAGGGAAGGATGGAGCGCGAGATCAACAGGTGGATCGGTGCAGCCTCCGCAGTGATGCGGTCGCTTTATCGGTCCGTCGTGGTGAAGAAGGAGCTGAGCCAAAAGGTGAAGCTCTCGATTTACCAGTCAATCTACGTTCCGACTCTCACCTATGGTCATGAGCTTTGGGTAATGACCGAAAGAACAAGATCACGGATACAAGCGGCCGAAATGAGTTTCCTTCGCAGGGTGGCTGGGCGCTCCCTTAGAGATAGGGTGAGAAGTACAGTCACTCGGGAGGAGCTCGGAGTAGAGCCGCTGCTCCTCCACATCGAGAGGAATCAGCTGAGGTGGCTCGGGCATCTCTTTCGGATGCCTCCTGGATGCCTCCCTGGGGAGGTGTTCCAGGCATGTCCCCCCGGGAGGAGGCCCCGGGGAAGACCCAGGACACGCTGGAGGGACTATGTCTCTCGGCTGGCCTGGGAACGCCTCGGTGTTCTTCCCGAGGAGCTGGCCGAGGTGTCTGGGGAGAGGGAAGTTTGGGCTTCCATGCTCAGATTGCTGCCTCCGAGACCCGGCCCCGGATAAGCGGAAGAAAATGAGATGAGATGAGATGAGATGAGATAATAATAATAATAATTCTTGAAGAATTAAAAAATATGTTTTTATCATCAAATACTTTTATTCCATATTTTGCTGTGCTTTTTTTTGGGGGGGGGGTTTCTTCTTCAGGGTTTTTGGTGGTTGGCAAACCAACTTAAAGGTGCATTATCGCCACTGACTGGGCTGGAGTGTGGAACAGGAGATATGGGGGTGGGGAGGGGGGTGCTCCTCGGTTGGTTCAGCAAAACATCCACCATTTTGTTTTTCTCTACTCACGGTATACGAGCTGATATCCTAGTAGTAGAGTAGCCAATCAGAGCGTGATTGCTTATATCCAGTAAATGGGGATAGAATAATATTTATTATTATATATACATGGGACACTTTTTCCATGGAATAAAAACATGTATTTTATTCCCTTCTAGTGGGTTTACTGATGGCATCCAATACTGTTATCATATCGCTTATCCTCCATGTATTACACCACTCTCCCCAATGGAGAATGAGTGTGCAATATTGTGATAATATTGCACGTTGTCAAGACAACACGATGTCACACTTCGGAATTCATCCAAAGAGCCAATGACAAAACTTTTCTGCTGCGCATGCATACAATCATTTCTTTGTTGACCAGGAGAGAGAAAACGAGGTTAATTCAGTACTTGGATTAAGCACTAAATAAATAAACTGAAACTAAAGACGCCCTGAACACCCGAAAGGCTACTAAAACTTCATTATATATTCTTCATGCATATTTACAAGAGAAAAACAGACCAACGGACATCAAAAAAACTGGAAAAGAGACACGTCAGAGATGTAAAACTTCCGCACTAGTGAGTGACTGATAATTTGTACACAAACATGGCCATGAAGTTTGCTTCATTAAAAGTGGAAGATTTAAAGAGAAAGACGTGCTGAACACCTGAAAGGCTACCAAAACTTCACTGGATATTCTTCCTGCATATTTACAAGAGAAAAACATACCAACGGACATTGAAAACTGGAAGAGAGAGTAATAGTGGAAATATTGTCAAAGTTCTACTTGGAGGTGAGGAAAAGTGATGGAGACTTTTACAAGAGGACTTTACTCATGGACTTCACTCAGCAAAGCCCTTTTGTTTGGAACAACCGCAATGCAACAATTAACTACGACCAAAAGTAACTGAACTTGAACTGTCAACCTGTACCGGTATATAGCTTGTATATAAGTTGGGTTTGTTATTCAGGCTTTTTGGACTTTGTACACTGGATTGACAGAACATTGAATTACATTTGACCAGAATCAGTATTCAATATTGGTAAGTTACCCCCCTGTTCTTAACGTTTTGTAAAATCTATAATTGTTCCATTGAATGTGTATAATAATAATTATAATAATAATGGCTGTTTTTTTTCATGGTATATCGGATATATTCCATTCAGCTACTTGTCTTTGACTCATTCAATATCATGCTAGCTGAATGGAATATATCTGATATACCACGAAAAAAGCCAGCCAATATTATTTAAATATCCATAGAACATTACAGAGTTTTGTGAAATAATGGATGATGGTCGGAGAATGCTTCTATCCCTCTCTTGTATTTGAGTCAGCAGCTTCTCTTTGAACTGGCCATGATCTCTGACTGGGTGCGTGTGTGTGTGTTCACGAATCTTTCTTACCCACTGTCTGTGAAGAGGAATTCAAGATGCGTCATATACACCTCCCATAGTGGAATACTGTAGCGCTGAGCCAAAGAGCGAGAGATCCCATACACACTCTCATCTAAAGTCCTACACACACACACACACACACACACACACACACACACACACACACAGTATAATAACAGTTGTAACACTACTGCAGTGCTATAGTACAGTAATATACGAATATTAACACCAAAAATTCTAAAAGCAAGACACACACTTTCATTTGGCGATCAGTTGGCAATCGGTTCTGCAACAGATGTTTCTCACCTCACAAAATCAGTTCAGTTCCAGCTACCAAACACCGAGGAAGCTGACATGTGGCTATGGAAATAACAGCCGTGTTTCCATTAATCTACCGAAGGCACAATTTGAAATTCTGAACTAAAAAAAGGTAACAGAAACATGAATTTCGAAACGAAGAAAACCTCTTCAATATCGCAAAATAAATTTTATGCTCACGAGGTGAATTTTCAGGTGATCTGATAAAGCAATATTTCACAAATTTGAAATGGAAGAACATTTTTTTTTCGCATTTAAGCCGCATGACGAGCAAATGGAAACGCCTTTCTGAAAAAAGGGAGCACTCTATAAGAGCTAGGATGAGAGGAGAAAACCCAGCTTTAATCACATAACATCACTTTTGGAAACACAAACCACTCACAATTGTGGTTTGTCGAAATGTTGAAAAATACCGCTTCTATTTTGTGCAAAACTGCAGTGGACCCCCAGCTAGTGATTACTGGGGATGGGTTTCATGACAAGTAGGGTTTCTGGATCAAACGCAGTGCAATAGCAATTAAAACAGCTCAATAAACAGCACTCGAGTGTATAGCTGTCAGATCATGATGCCAAATTAAATGGATTAGTCTAGAATTTTTTTTTCACTGATGATGTTTTAGCCTTCACCCCCAGAGCTGGCTGGTGAAAATATAGGGAAAAAATGAAGAAAAAAAAAAAAGAGTTGCTTTTTAATATTCAGAAACATTTGGTCCTCAAAAACATGTGATCTCTCTCACACACACACACACACACACACACACACACAGAGCACGCACTCAGCCAGCCCGAGGATGGTCTCTTTCTTGTAGTGGCTGTCGTTGCTGAAGCGTTGCACGTCCACTCCTCGGCCGAGACCCTGCAGCACCTGGGCCTGAGTGAAATCTGTCAGACGCTCACTGTAGAGCCGCAGCTGACCAATCAGAGCCTCCAGCTCCTCGTCTGCCCAATCAAAACCTTCGTGCTCAGTCACATGCCTGGTCACAAGGTGAATCAGCTCCTTCGGATTGGCCTGAAGTCACACAGAGGGAAGAGAACATGAACCAACAAACATCTGCATGAACTGAGTATCAGTTTAGACAAATCTAATACCCTGTCCACACTAGGGATTTTGTACCGATACGATACTACTTTCGTACCGCAACACCTGTCCACACTAGCAACTATACCGGTACTGTAGCGGTATAACTATCGGTACGAAACAAACGTATGGGTTTCGTACTGGTACAGTATCGGTACTGTAGCGCTTCGCTGTAGTGTGGACAGATGAAGCAGTTCTGTATCGATACAAATATAATGTGCAAAGTCACACACCTCAATCCATGTCTTCGCTGAATAAAATAGTGAAGAACGGAGATTCGTTTGTTTCTTTCTCAACTGCCTCGCACGTTTTATACGATTCAACTGAATAAATGACCACCAGAAATACAGACTGTACACTGACAACAAAAAGCACACACACGTTGTTTCATCCGGCATATATACTCAGAAGGAAGTTACTCGGTAACCACGGAAACATTTCGCGCACGCGCATTTCAACTACCGTGAAAGAAAACCGCAAACATTTCTCGCTAGTGTGGACAGATGCACTAAACTGTACCGGTATACTTTGTATCGATACAGTTATACCACTATCGTACCGGTATATACGTGAACACAGCATAAGAGAACTCCAGATCCAGAAGTGGACTCTGAAAAGCATAAAGCAATTTACTTATCGCTTAATACCTAAAATGTGGTCATTGATGCTTACTTTTGTTTAAAAAAAAAATGTTTCCAAGTATCATTGTGGCAGCGGGGGTGTGGCCTAGCGTCAGTTTGTGAATGGAGGGCGGGGCCAGGGCAGGTGAGTGGCAAAGTCAATGCACCTGTGGTTAATTACTGTTGTGTGTCTGTGTTGTTGCAGTGACAGAGGTTAGAAAAGGAGGGAGAGAGCAGAGAGAGGGGGCTCTCCCGACCAGAACACATGACTGTGTGTGAGCAGCGAGCGAATAAAGCTGAAAAACAAGAAAATAAGTAAAATAAAGTGTGTGTGTGTGGTGTGTGAACATCAGCTCCCGCCTGCTGTGCTTCTGTACTCCACCCACATCAGGGACATATTACAGTGGTGCTGAAAGTGGGATGGCTTGCTGGAAGGCCATCGGAGGTGTGCCCTGTGCATGAGCCATACAAGGGACCCCCAGGATAGGTGGCCGCTGTGCGAGGGACCCCAGAGATGAGTGAAGCACAAGTGTGTGGGGCACCCTGGTATGGGAGAAGCACGGCGGGTGGGAGCTGAAATTCTCACACACACTTTATTTTACTTATTTTCCTGCTTTTCAGCTTTACTCACTTGCTGCTCTCACACACACACACACACACACACACACACACACACACACACACGTGTTCTGGTCGGGAGAGCCCTCTCTCTCTCTGCTCTTTCCCTCCTTTTCTATCCTCAGTTACTGCAACAACACAGACACACAACATTAATGAACCACAGGTGCACTGACTTCGCCATTCACCTTACCTTGCCTGGCCCCGCCCTCCATTCGCAAACTGACGCTAGGCCACGCCCCCACTGCCACAATCATCATGAGCGGAAACATGGAGTAAGTAGACGGAAAAAAAAAAATAGGTACACCCTATGGGTACATGTGGCTACTGCTTATAAATAAAATTGTTTCCTGATCCCATGTCCAGACAGTAAATATAGCGTATCTATTTACTCTATGAGGCAGAAAATCTATTTACTCTATGAGCCACAAAAATGAAGCATAATCCAAAAATGAACAATTTAAAAATCACAGAAGTAAAATATACCAAGTGTCTGTACTTTATATTATTCTACTCTGATCTCTTACAGTTTTCGAAACGGAAACCTCCGAACCGAGGCTGACATACACACGCTGTTGCCATGACCCAAACTCTTATTTCCCCAGAAAAGGCCCAGCGCTAGAGCTCAGTGGTCTCAATACTCTTTTCGACAACTTCCTGTAACAACTAGGAAGTGCGTCACATCTACATCACACATCGGACCACTGGCCGAAGACGGCGAGGAAAGGGGGACGACCTGGAGTATATTTAAGAACAGGAACACATTTTCTCTTTCTGAAAGCGATTTGTTTAGTCTAGTCCATTTATTTCGAATGGTTGAACCGAATTGTATACACTCACCGGCCATTTTAATAGGAACACCTGTATGCGCATTGCGCGATTGTTGCACTCATTCTTGCAGCACGATGACATACTGGCTACAACCTCTACATGAGGCAGTAGCCACAAAAATCATATGTACGTTACAGAGAAAAAGCTCTCCCTGGTTGCTAACTGAGCTTTTTGGAAGCAGCCTTGACACTGAAATACTTTTCAAATGAGATTCACATTTGCTGTAATTGGTGTTACAGTTCAAAATAGTTTTCAGCTGTTTTACTGGTGCAGCGGTGAATCTGTAAAACACGACTGTTCAAAAGAGTCGAGGCACTAAAGCTTGAATAAACAGTTTAACACTGAAGAAGAGGACAGCAGATACACTCCTGTACAGTACGCTTCTGTACCAGTATTTCAGAATCAGGAAACCTAGTTCAATTTTGCTCTTCTTCTACAATATGCAGTACTGTGCAAAGGTCTGAGGCACATGTAAAGAAATGCTGTGGACCAAAAATGCCTTAAAAACAATGAAATGAAATGTTTCAACATAAAAAATACTATTAACAGTAATCAGTAAGCCATAATAACTGAAAGTCAATATGTGGTGAGAGACGACCCTTTGCTTTATTTAAAAAAAAAAAAAAAAATAGTAGTCTGAGGTACAATGAGTGCAGAGAGGAGAAGAAGAGCAAAGTCTAGGAAAATACGAGTCAAGAAACGGTGGCGACAAGGACTGGGATGTAGAGGCAGTGATGGGTGATAGTATGTGTCACACCATCACAGCTTCATTTAAAGGAGAACTGAAGGCAATTTTTTTATTATCAAAATTCTATTTCTCATTTTATTAAATATAGGAATGCATTTTTGATCGCTATTTTGTCACTGCCATAGCAAGTTATGAGTGTTTGAAATATGCTCTGTAATATATCAGTCCATATGTCAAAGCAATGGCTGTAAACGAAATTCGTTGAGACCTGTGCGAGACATTGTAGGGCGGAAGTAAAACGTACAGCGGAAATCAAAACGACCAACATCTGCCAACGTTGTCAAAAGACGCGCGCGCCCTCTTTCGAATGCTGACGTAATCAATCCGGAAGTTTTGTTTGTTTTGATAGCAATCAGGAAAGTTTGAAAAAAGTAGGCAGTAAATGTCATTTAAACTCGTTTTTGTGCAATACTTCATTTGGAAAACAGTTTTCAAAATGGCGGCACTGACACCTGGCTGACACTTCACGTTTCGAAGTCTCGCACAAGTCTCGTGAAGATCGCGCGGATAGGCGACACCTGCCGTGGACCAAACAAACTAAATTCAACACGGCTAAAAACCGAATAGGCCGATAAGTATATTTAATTGCAATTAGTTGCCAATGCGAATCACGATATAAGGTTACTTAAACCGAAAACGCAATTGAATAACACGTTAATTAAGAAATAAAGCAAGTTTAACAACGACTTCAGTTCTCATTTAAGCAGTCGCTTTCTCTATGCAGATGCTTACTGTACAACTCCTCTCTGGGGGGGGGGGGGGGGGGAGGGGTAACAGGAGGACAGAGGATGGGAAGGAGCAGTAGCCTAGCCTAGCAATAAGCAATATCGGACAATGTGCAATATAATGTGCAATATCTCTCCTGCCGCCGGCCCCCCTCCCCACCTTTCCCCCCTTCCTCTCTTCCCCATATCTTATTCTTTTTATATTTGTATATGTAAATACTTAATTTATTTTAATTTATCTAGAAGTTTTCTCTATTTCTTTTCTCTGTGTATCTGTAATGATGCTGCTGGAATCTTAATTTCCCTGAGGGAACCCTCCCAAAGGGATCAATAAAGTTTAATCTAATCTAATCTAATCTAATCTAATCTAATCTAATCTAATCTAATCTAATCTAATCTAATCTAATCTAATCTAATCTAATCTAATCTAATCTAATCTAATCTAATCTAATCTAATCTAATCTAATCTAATCAGGTCACTGGAGCCCGGGTGTGAACGGTGTTAGCAGCCTAGAGACCGTTCACACCCGGCCTCCAGTGATCCTAACACCTATATGATGACTCAACGACCCATGTGACCTCAACGACTCTCCTTAGGGTTGTTTTTGGTCCACTAGAGGATAAATACCTGGAACTCCTCATTAGTCAGACAGAACTGAAGAAGCCTTTCAGATGAGAAGTGAAACATCTTCGAGAATTTCATGTGAGTCCAGTTGCCTTCTTTTGCACCTACGGTTTTGCTCGAGTTCTAATCATCATCGAGGCCCATCATCTTGATTGTTTGGTGTAGGTGATCAGAACAAATGTCTCAAGTCAGTCTTTCCTCGTTTTAACAACTTCTTTACATTCCTTCCTCTGGTCGAGGGTGGGATGTGATGAAACGCCATTCTTTCTGGTTTTGTGCTTTTCATACTGCCTCTGTACATGCCAGTCCATTCCCTGATGTTCGTAACCCATGATATTCTGGGCCGGCCTCGACCTTGCCTGCTGTTTATCTGGCCTGACAGTAGAATACGATGGAGGCCATAATGTCTAACTATAAGACCAAATTCTCTCTTTAATTACTTTCAGAAGCATTCGCTTAGCGCCTACCCTCTTCAGCACATATTTGTGACTTTTTCAGTCCAAGAAATCATATTCATCCGTCTGTAAGCCCACATCTCAAAGGCCTCAAGTCTTTTTTTTTTTTTGCTTTTGGTTATTTATTGTCCGTGTTTTGGCTCCATATAAAAGTGTAGACCAAACACAACACTTCAATAATCTCTTTCTTGCTTCTAAGCCAATTCTATGTGAAGTAAGAGTTGCCTGCATGTTGTTAAAGACACCTCTTGCTATTTCTATTCTCTCTTGCTCCTTGCGTTTTAACATTCCGATAAAATAAGCCATGATTAATATGATCTTTAGTCTTGGCTCATGCAAATAGTGACACTGCAAGATCCCCAATCTTTTGAAGTGAAAATCATAGATAATTACTTGAAAAGTTGTTTGGTGCAAGGCTGGCATAACTCCGTGACTAATAACACATTGTCTTTAGATGTGACAGGGTGTCAGACTTTAGTCTTTTAAAAGTCTTTTCAGTGTCTTTCAAACTTTTCTAGTGTACAGTCTGCATAATGCATTAAATGAGCATTTCAATGCTGATGAATTGACTGAAGAACATTAATTACAAATGAGCAAAAATTAAAGTACAGCATGTTTCGAAATGTTGATAACTTTGTGAACTCTAATCCCCAGGTGGAAATATTGGAACGTGTTTCAGCCTCGGTTCTGAATTTTATCATCTAAAAACTGCAAACAGGCTCATTACTTTAGGTTTGTTCATATCCTTGATTTGCAAGTGATGTCAAAGAAAAATAGAAACCCGGATGTCGGCCATGTTGGTGGATATACAAATGCGGGGTTAAGCAAACAAAATAGTCACGTGTGCGCAACTCTCTTTGTTTTTCCACTGCCTTAAGCGTTCTTTTAGCTTTGCCATATCTTTGTGCTGTATTATGCTTGTGGTCATAACAGTACTGGTGACCGTGGCACATTCTGATTTTTTAGAATTCCGTCCATGATTTGGAAAGAGGGCGAGGAAACTCTGAGGCTTAGTACGGAGAGGAGACGAGCACGGCTGAACAACATCGGCAGGGCTGATCTAACAGAGGCTAAAACCAAAACAGCTTGTGTTTGTAGTAATCATTTAATCTCAGGTGAGATTCAAAAGCTTTCTTGATAATATTATGGAAGGATTTTATTTCGTGTTGCTAGAATTTTGCGATAAAATGAGCGCTCTCTTGTCATGGTTCACTCGGTTGTTGTTATAATTTAACTAATCTCATCTCATTATCTGTAGCCGCTTTATCCTGTTCTACAGGGTCGCAGGCAAGCTGGAGCCTATCCCAGCTGACTACGGGTGAAAGGCGGGGTACACCCTGGACAAGTCGCCAGGTCATCACAGGGCTGACACATAGACACAGACAACCATTCACACTCACATTCACACCTACGCTCAATTTAGAGTCACCAGTTAACCTAACCTGCATGTCTTTGGACTGTGGGGGAAACCGGAGCACCTGGAGGAAACCCACGCGGACACGGGGAGAACATGCAAACTCCGCACAGAAAGGCTCTCGCCGGCCACGGGGCTCGAACCTGGACCTTCTTGCTGTGAGGCGACAGCGCTAACCACTACACCACCGTGCCACCCATTATAATTTTATAATTATAAAATTGTTATAATTTTAGAGTGGTTGACCTGAAATAAACTGAAATATGATTTGTGAGCCATAAAGCTAGAGACCTGTCAAAATTTCACACTTAGTCTGTTGTTTACATATAGAAGTAAACTAAATGCAAAAGAAGCCCTAACTCACCCTTGCTAGTACAACTGCATTGTCGTCATTGACTGGTTTAATTAATAAGGTATTTACCCATCCAGAGACAAAAGTAGTTATTGGCTTCCATGGACTTCTAAGCCTTCATTTGAGATTTGTTGACCCACGGAGTCAGCCAAACCAGATAGAACGCGTTATCTGGGTACTCGATGGTCGGTAGAAGCGTCTTATCTTTAGAAAAATCAGACTTTTTAAAATAATATGGGTCAAAACCAAACATATCTATCTTCTCTTTGTATCGAATCTTTGCTCGAGGGTTCAAATCATGGTAATACTAAGAAAATTCAGCATTGTTTACACACACACTTTCAGCGGCTGTCATCCTAGTTGCTTTGTATATCCACCATCATGGCTGACTCTCATGTCATAGCACATTTTGATCATGGGGTTGCAAGCTGTCTACTGGTCATTGAAGGCTTAATGTACAGTCCTGTGCAAAAGTGCTCTCTTATGGAATATGCTGCTCAGATACAAAGTTTTTTTTTTTCCTGTAACATTTAATGTTGTGTTGGAAAACGAATGTTTGGATTCTAAAATGTTTTAGTACTGACTTGATAATGTAGAAATCATAAAATAGAAATCTATAACAAAGTTTGTATGAGAAAAAAAATAGGGTGCCTGAGACTTTTGCACAGTACTGTATATATAAAAAGTACTCAATGCTAATTAATTTGTTAATTATTTATCAATGCTGTCTGGGGTTTTATTTCTTCAGTAATAATTCACATTTAAACTCGGACATCACAATACTAAATATCACACAATCTCTCAAAAAGAAAATACAGTTTAAGGTTTAAAAAAAAAAAAAGACCTTTCATTAAATGTACATTAGTTGCTCCTTAAAATTCATATTATTACATAATTACATTCACAGTCTGCAACATTACTGCAAACATTATTATTAATTAATTAGACATAATGGTCAACTTCCAAATTACAAGATATACTAATGAACGGACTAATTATCTAAATAACGCAGGTCATAAGATCTAGTTCAAACACGATTTTCAGAAAATGAAAGCTACAAACACAGCACTTGCCAGCAGAGATGACAGCATTTGCATGACATTAGTGAAATGCACTTCATCGAAACCGTTGCTCGCTGTTAGTGCGACATCATGGGGGCCAAGTGGGAGCCGCCACCGCTGCTCTCACATTGCCAGGGCGTATAATTAACTCGCTTCGAGATCAGACCGAGCTCGGTGCATTTGCAGAGGCGTACGTTTTCAGTGGCGGCGTGCACACGAGTAGTGCCTGTAATTCTGATAAGAGCAGGGACTTGAAGAGAAAATGAAGAGATGGAGAGGGGGAAGGCTGGATAAACACAGATGAATGGAGATACAAAAAGAGTGAGGAGGTTTAAGAGAATAAGGTGAAGAAAGCTGGAGGAGGGTTAAATGGAGAGGGATACTTCTTGGAGGATAGATGGATTAGTGGAGAGAACAGAAGGAAAAGAGAAACAGGATAAAAGAATGGAGGACAGCGATGGAGAGGGGAAACTAACAGACATACAGTAGAGCGAACATTTATAGTTATCTTTACAGATGGCCAGGCTCTAAAAGCAGTATCAGTAAAGGATCTACTATTATGGATGATGCAAAAATGGATTGTGAAATATAAACTCGGATAGGCAAAGCTAGTTCGGCCTTTGGAACACAAATGATGCATCTCTCAAAGCCAAGATAGACATCTATAGATCAGTGGCCCTCACCTCTAAATGTAGGATTTTCCTGACATTTTCTCAGTTGCATCCTCCAGCAAAAGCCAGGGTTCACAGAGAGCTTACAAAGCATCAAAGGGAGCTCATTGTTGAAAGGTATCAGTCAGGAGAAGGGGACAAAAACATTTCCACGGCATTAGATATACCATGGAGCACAGTGAAGACAGTCATCGAGAAGTGGAGAAAACATGGGACAGCAGTGACATTACCGAGAACTGGATGTCCCTCCAAAATTGATGAAAAGACAAGACGAAAACTGGTCAGGGAGGCTGCCGAGAGGCCGACAGCGACACTGAAGGAGCTGCAGAAATTTCTGGCAAGTACTGGTTGTGTACTACATGTGACAACAATCTCCCGTATTCTCCATACGTCTGTACTATGGGGTAGGGTCGCAAGATGGAAGCCTTTTCTTACAAAGAAAAACATCCAGGCCTGGCTAAATTTTGCAAAATAACTACATCAACTCTCCCAAGAGCATGTGGGAAAATGTGTTCTGGTCTGATGAAACCAAGGTTGAACTTTTTGGCCACAATTCCAAAAGGTATGTTTGGTGCAAAAACAACACTGCATATCATCAAAAGACCACCATACCCACAGTGAAGCACGGTGGCGGCAGCATCATGTTTTGGGGTTGTTTTTTTTCAGCTGGAACAGGGGCTTTAGTCAAGGTGGAGGGAATTATGACCAGTTTTAAATACCAGTCAATTTTGGCCCAAAACCTTCAGGTGTCTGCTAGAAAGATGAAGATGAAGAGGAATTTCATCTTTCAGCACAACAATGACCCCAAGCATACATTGAAATCAACAAAAGAATGGCTTCACCAGAAGAAAATTAAAGTTTTGGAACAGCCCAGCCAGAGCCCAGACCTAAATCCAATTGAAAATCTGTGGGGTGACCTGAAGAGGGCTGTGCACAAGAGACGCCCTCGCAATCTGACAGATTTGGAGTGCTTTTGTAAGGAAGAGTGGGCAAATATTGCCAAGTCTAGATGTGGCAGGCTGATAGACTCCGACCCAAAAAGACTGAATGCTGTAATTAAATCAAAAGGTGCTTCAACAAAGTATTAGTTTAAGGGTGTGCACACTTATGCAACCAGCTTATTGCACTTTTTTTTTTTTTAATGTTTTTCCCCCTAAAAGATTTGTTTGTTTTTCAATTGAATTGTACAGGTTATAGGCCACATTAAAGGTGGGAAAGGTTTTGAAGTTATTTATCGTGGTCTCATTTTTTTACATCAGAAAAATCTATCATTTTAACAGGGTGTGTATACTTTTTATATCCACTGTGTGTGTGTGTGTACACACACACAAACACACATATACACACACAGTGCCGTGCAAAAGTCTCCCTGGTTTTTTCATACAAACTTTGTTATAGATTTCTATTTTATGACTTCTACATTATCGAGTCAGTACAAAAACATTTTAGAGTACCAAACGTTCGCTTTCCAGCACAAAATTAAATGTTAGCGAGAAAAAAAAAAAGTTTGTGTCTATATTACACAAGAGAGCAAATTTCAGATTAAAAAAAGAAAACCTAATGAAGGCTACTGGGTTTTGGTGCAAAATTAAGAAGCAAGTGGGACAATCAAAGGCTGCATCCGAAATCACTCACTCGTTCACTACTCCTAACTCACTATCTAGGGAATCACTATATAGAGGACTATATAGTGAGCTCATGGATAAAATGAAGAAACACTTTCAGATACAACTCCGCCGCGCCGTTATTTATGTCGTTACTGTCGCACGATTAAAACGTGCCAGATCAGTCAACTGGTGGGTTTTCAAAATAATAAACACATGCATGTATTTTTGTGATAAATCCAGATTATACTGAACATATTTCCCACGTAAATAAATACAAAGTACTTTGCGTCTGCTGCATCTTCCAGTTCTTTTAAATCAAGGCTGAATACTTTCTTCTTTGCCACTGCCTTTGATTAAATCAGATTTGAGGCTTTTGATTAATCTCTCGCTCCGCACTACAACTTTTATTCTTGTATTTTCTCTGTCTTATTCTATTTTAGCTTATTTTCTATTCTCTTACTATTTTTAATTGTACTTGAATGTCTGTTTATAATGTGTTTCTTCCCCCATCCATTCACCCAAACACGCTTTCTTTTTTCTTTCAGTGCAACCGCAATGCATGATGGTATATAGTGCTTGGTTAGTGACTATCGGTTGTTCACTACTTTTCACGATGCATTGTGGGATACTATGAGTCCACTATATAGGGTGTAATCATTCTCTCTATACATTCGGACAGCACTACAAAATGCCAAACTCACTAAATAGTGAGTAGTGAGTGATTTCGGACACAGGGAAAGTGTCCAGAAGAACTGTGGCTGGTTCTGCAAGATGCTTAGTAAAACCTACAGCTCATTTCCTTATAAAACTGCACCCGTTGCGCCTGAGACTACTATATTTTTTTTTAGCAAAGGGTCGTCTCACACTAAATATCGACTTTGTTTCATTTATTATGGCTTACTGATTACTGTTTATAGTAATTTTTTTAATGTTGAAACATTTCATTTCATTATTTTTAAGGCATTTTTGGTCCACAGCATTTCTTTACTGTATATCTAGCTAAAGAATGAAGTAAACATATCTGGTGTCTTCACTGGTCCCAAAAAGAGTATATTTCTCTCGCGCTCTCTCACACACACCATTCACAGTACACTTTCCAACACTTTTCCTTGCAATGTCCTCAGAAGCTGCACATCACAGTCAAACCACACGCACAGCATTTTTTAGGAGGTTCATAGTCTAATTAGTGCCAGAGATCCTTATTCAATATCCGATGTCACTCATGTTATGGGAGGTTAGCACCTGAGCTCAAGTACCAACACTAACAGGTTCTGAAAGGCTACTGGTGAGAGAAGACGTGAAACATAGCTGAGGGTGTCACTAACAAGCTTGTTGCGCTTCCCCTCATTAAGCACGATATTGGGGGGGGGGGGGGGGGGTTTGACGCTTATACACAGGTGACCACCCAGGCATCATTTCATCTTCAGTATCATACACATTTCCTCATGGAGTCAGCGCACGCGTAATTTAATGGTTAAGCTCATTAAGACCTACCTGATATCTATTAAAAGTGGCACTGACATAACGAGGCCATTAGCTCACTACTCTCACACATCTCGATACATTCAACAAACACCACAGAGCTGCTGCGTTCACCGGTCTGATTGGTCAGAAGGTTTTCTTTCTTACAGCGTGACTCACACAGCATGTCCAGCTGCAATGCATATCACACATTAACATAAAAGCGCTCCTTCTAAAACATTGCCGTTTCCATAGTAATGGGGCATTCACAGAGACCTGATGCAAAGCGGGCACTCCTATAGCTCATTAAAAAAAAAAAAAATGGTTATACACTAAAGTAAATGGTCCAAATAGAAAAAGCTTGAAAAACCTGTTAAAATGATGAGATCAAGTTTAGAAGTTGAATAATAACAAAACACTGGTCATTTAAAACTTGCATAATAATTAGCATTATTTTATCCCCTGTTTTCCATTGAAATCAAAACAAAAGCTGTGACTTGAAGTGTAAAAATGAGATTGTTTTTTGATCATAACTTTAATTGTTGAGATACTGACTTGCCTAATAAACTGCCTTATGTAAGAAAGTGAAATCTCTTTCAAAGTTTTGGTGTGAAACATTCAGGAATCATTTTTCCTTGAATTCTCCATCATCATTCTTGGGCCATTAAACCAAACTCGATGAACATTAAACCAAACTCGATGATGCAGTCGATGAACTTCATGTGGTCATCATTCAAATTCATTGAAACTGCATTCACTTGGAGTTAAGTATAGAAACTAAAAGTCTATTATTTAACAATTATTTGCCGAAGGCGCCGTGAATATCGGTGAATAATAACCGAGATGAAGTCGATATTCACTGAGCCTGAGGCACAGCGTTTTATTTCATAATTTGTAATTCTTCCTCACTTCCAGCGACAAAGCACCTGGCCGCCATTTTGCCGAATTGCTCGAGGTGATCATCAAGAAATAGTCCGAATTTCTCAACCAATCAGCACGCGCAATTTTCTATAAATCACCTGCGTATTTATAGTGAAGTTTATCAAAGACTGTTTTTATTCACCTTCAGCAAAAATTATGACGATTTTTTGATCCAAAAATCAACGCGCTCACAATCACAGCAGTTGAAACTGGAAATAAACAATTTGAAATTGAATCAATGGTATTTACAGTGGTGCTTGAAAGTTTGTGAACCCTTTAGAATTTTCCATATTTCTGCATAAATATGACCTAAAACAACATCAGATTTTCACACAAGTCCTAAAAGTAGATAAAAAGAACTCAGTTAAACAAACGAGACAAAAATATTATACTTGGTCATTTATTTATTGAGGAAAATGATCCAATATTACATATCTGTGAGTGGCAAAAGTATGTGAACGTCTAGGATTAGCAGCTAATTTGAAGGTGAAATTAGAGTCAGGTGTTTTCAATCAATGGGAAGACAATCAGGTGTGAGTGAGCACCCTGTTTTATTTAAAGAACAGGGATCTATCAAAGTCTGATCTTCACAACACATGTTTGTGGAAGTGTATCATGGCATGAACAAAGGAGATTTCTGGGGACCTCAGAAAAAGCGTTGTTGATGCTCATCAGGCTGGAAAAGGTTAGAAAACCATCTCTAAAGAGTTTGGACTCCACCAATCCACAGTCAGACAGATTGTGTACAAATGGAGGAAATTCAAGACCATTGTTACCCTCCCCAGGAGTGGTCAACCAACAAAGATCACTCCAAGAGTATGTAATAGTCGGCGAGGTCACAAAGGACCCCAGGGTAACTTCTAAGCAACTGAAGACCTAACATTAGCCAATGTGAGAGAATGTTCATGAGTCCACCATCAGGAGAACACTGAACCACAATGGTGTGCATGGCAGGAAGCTGCTCATCTGCAGTTTGCTAAAGATCACATGGACAAGCCAGAAGGCTATAGATAGTTTTCACATGACATCACAGAGTCGGGGATTCCCTAGTGGCGGCCATCTTGCGGGTCAAGCTTACCGTACGGGTGACTGAGCACGAGTACAAAGTCTTCAAAAGAACCCAAGCAGGCTATTTAAAGCTAGCAATGGTGCACACCTGTTGTATTCACGGCTGTCGTAATAGGTCAGATGATGAAGTCAAGCGGAGCTTTTATGGAATTCCCACTGTATGGGAGCACGAAGGCGAGCAAACAAAGAAACTCAGCATACAAAGGAGAAATCTATGGCTTGCGAGAATCAACCGCAAGGATTATCAGCCTTCCAAACACAGCAAAGTCTGCTCCGATCATTTTATAAGTGGTAAGTTGTTTAAATAAACAATCAATTGTGTTTAAGTTTGTTTTTGGAAACCAAAACATCATGTGAACAATCTCTGGAGAATGCCTAACTGGAACCACTGAGTGTACGTTTACATTGTAATGTACACTTAATATCGTTCGTTTGTCACGTTTCTATTTGAAACTTGTCACTACACTCACGCAAGGGTCATTTTTGAAAAACATTTTAGGTCTATTCTGTATGATTTGATTTGTGTTTGGGATGCAAACAGCGCGCCTTTTGGCGGATGCCGCCTGAATCGCGCAGATCCGATTTTTTTTTTTTTTAGGGGGGGCGTTGGAGTGTCTGATTATAATTTCAAAGTAAATTCTGTATTAAAATTACTAAATAAGCAAATCAATTACAGTCCATGAAACAGGAAGTATAAGGATGAGAAAAAAACAGTTTAAATTGGAAAGCTGCGCACATTTGCACAGCCCGAGCGGTGTGCAGGACTGCGCAAATGTGCGCAGCTTTCCGATTTAAACTGTTTTTGTCTCATCCTTATACTTCCTGTTTCATGGACTGTAACGGATTTGCTTATTTAGTAATTTTAATACAGAATTTACTTTGAAATTATAATCAGACACTCCACCCCCCCCCAAAAAAAAAAAAAATCGGATCTGCGCGGAAAAAGGCGGCATCCGACAAAAGGCGTGCTGTGAATATATAAAGTTGTATATATCAGACAGCCTTTAAAGTTTGAAGTCAGTTTCAGGCTTTGGAGCAGGCTTTGGCAGTTTCAGGCTTTGGCAGCCCTGCATAGTCACTTGAAAATGCATCTTTGTCCACTTCGTAGGGGTCAATTCCCCCAATCAAGGCCAGTTTGGCTGCATACCGTTGTCGTGAGATGTCGTCTAATGTATCTATATACTTCTGTTTGCTTGATTTTGCCGACATTGATCTTTATTTTAGAAAACTGACTATATAACTTCATAAATTCGTCCGAGATAACATAGCTGGTAATGGCGATGGTCCGTTTTGTTTGCCCCACAACATGGCGGCTGGAGGGCGTTCCCTGGAATGCCGTGACGTCAGTGAAAACTATCTATTGGAAAAAGGTTTTGTGGATGGATGAGACCAAAATAGAACTTTTTGGTTTAAATGTTCTCATGTTATGTTTGGAGAAAGGAAAACGTTATGTTTGGAGAAAGGAAAACACTGCATTCCAGCATAAGAACCTTATCCTATCTGTGAAACATGGTGGTGGTAGTATCATGGTTTGGACTTGTTTTGCTGCATCTGGGCCAGGACGGCTTGCCATCATTGATGGAACAATGAATTCTGAATTATACCAGCGAATTCTAAAGGAAAATGTCAGGACATCTGTCCATGAACTGAATCTCAAGAGAAGGTGGGTCATGCAGCAAGACAACAACCCGAAGCACACAAGTCATTCTACCAAAGAATGGTTAAAGAAGAATAAAGTTAATGTTTTGGAATGGCCAAGTCAAAGTCCTGACCTTAATCCAATCGAAATGTTGTGGAAGGACCTGAAGTGAGCAGTTCATGTGAGGAAACCCACCAACATCCCAGAGGTGAAGCTGTTCTGCATGGAGGAATGGGCTAAAATTCCTCCAAGCCAGTGTGCAAGACTGATCAACAGTTACCGGAAACGTTTAGTTGCAGTTATTGCGGCACAAGGGGGTCACACCAGATACTGAAAGCAAAGGTTCACATACTTTTGCCACTCACAGATATGTAATATTGGATCATTTTCCTCAATAAATAAATGACCAAGTATAATATTTTTGTCTCATTTGTTTAACTGGATTCTCTTTATCTACTTTTAGGACTTGTGTGAAAATCTGGTGATATTTTAGGTCATATTTATGCAGAAGAAAATTCTAAAGGGTTCACAAACTTTCAAGCACCACTTTATTTATTTATTTATTTGGGGTCATCAATCATAATCCTCAGAATTCCATAAAACAAGCTAGTAGTTACATGATCGACTTGCATGTCGATCCTGAGATCGAGATGCTGACCTCTTCTGCTCCTCGGACCTGCCTGATCCATCCTCATGCCCTATGTCTGGCTGGAGTCTCATCATATTGCTCCTGTAGAGGACGGCCCCATACGGACAGTCGAAAGTCACACTTGGAAGACGCCCTGGACCCTTATAGTAATGTGTTTATGTCTGAGGACTGCAGTTGGCTTGCAAACTTTAGGACTGCAGTTGTCATGAACAGTTTTGCACTCAAGTTTCCATCAACGAACAGTTTATAACTTCAACAAAACAGACTTCATGTTAAAACTATAATGATTTTCCTGGTTACACAGTTATGTGGTGTGACTATACAGGACACACTTATAGAAGCGAGTTATTTACAATCATGCTATCTGTTATCACCCACATGAGGATGGGTTCCCTTTTGAGTTTGGTTCCTCTCGAGGTTTCTTCCTCATGCCGTCTGAAGGAGTTTTTCCTTGCCACCATTGCCACAGGCTTGCTCATTGGGGATAGATTAGGGATAAAATTAGCTCATGTTTAAAGTATTTAATTTTCTGTAAAGCTGCTTTGCAACAATGTCTACTGTTAAAAGTGCTAGAAAAATAAACTTGACAGTAGTTCTGACTTTCCTGGGAACAGCCCAAACCGCAAGAGGGAACCCTAATCACAGCTCGGGGAAACAAAATGGAATCCACAAATCCCAGAGATAGCCACGCAAATAATATTATTAAAAACTCACTTTTTCAGTGCTTGTGCACATACATTTGGGTATCTGGAGCCTACCATCCCACAAACTCTGAAATAAGACGGTTTCTTTTGGATTGCCCATTTTAGAAAACGTGTTCAACGAGCCGTTCAAATTTGGCTCCCCATTCTACATCACTTCATTAGAATTACACTGCTCCCTCATCTGAGTGTCTGGAGAACTGCCTTTACAAATGAATATTCATGAGGAATTCATGAGACATTTCATTAAGACCTCAGGGGAAGTATGTCAACTTGTGGAAAAGGGATAATGATAAATTCCATCCTGTGCAGGGTCACAGGCAAGCTGGAGCCTATCCCAGCTGACTATGGGCAAGAGACGGGGTACACACTGGACAAGTCGCCAGGTCATCACAGGGCTGACACAGACACAGACAACCATTCACACTCACATTCACACCTACGGTCAATTTAGAGTCACCAGTTAACCTAACCTGCATGTCTTTGGACTGTGGGGGAAACCAGAGCACCCGGAGGAAACCCACGCAGACACAGGGAGAACATGCAAACTCCACACAGAAAGGCCCTCGCCGGCCACGGGGCTCGAACTTGGACCTTCTTGCTGTGAGGCGACAGCGCTAACCACTACACCACCGTAATGATAAATGAGCACCTTTAAATAAGGTGAGGCTTTCTATCCGAAGGCATTTATACATACAGTATATCGAATATGTATGGAAGGAGCCTCCAGTGTCAGCGTGTTTATAATGATCTCAATAAACTTTTCTCCAAGGTTAAGCCTTCTCGGCTTCTTACGATCATAACAAATGGTATGTTTTCTCAACTTTAAGACACAGAAAATGAATTAAAAAGTGCAACAGTACTCATTAGTACATTGTGTAAGAGGAATAACACTGAGATGTGCTGCTATATTAAAATAATGAATCGACTTCATGCACTCTGTGAAACATATTGTTACGATAATAGGGGTGTTCACACGGCACATATTTGCATCGATGCTGCACCGATGTATTTTGTTGCGATATATCTTACACCGGTGTAAATTTTGTGGAGCGTTCACACGTCACAAACCTGCTTACTAGAGAGAAGCGTGTTAGCACCGGTGCAGCCCCACTTGCGTTCACACGGCAGTTTTTGCGACCGTGCTATACGATAGTAATAATGTGGAAATGAAATATGCACATGCGTGAAAATGTACTTCCTTTTCCCGGTTGTCATGGCATCACCAAGCGCCGGGAAAACAACGTGGATGAAGACACGCAGTTCTGTTGTTGTTGATATTCGCCATTTTGGAAGCACAGAATACCAGGATGCAAATTATGCAATGCCCATATGTAATCAACTCTCCTCACGCGTAGCGAGTCTACCCCTGTAGCGTTCAGACGTCCCATTTTATATCAGTGCTGCCCCGCAAACTAGCATTTACTCCGGAGTAAATTTCTTAAACCATCTCCCGAGCAGGGTTAGATTTGCACCGGTTTAAGCAGCTTTCAGGGGCTACACCGGTATAACTTTGTACCGTGTGAACGCTCTACCGGGGCAGCCCCGGTGCTACACCGGAGTAAAAGTTGCCGTGTGAACACCCCTAATAACAGCACACTTCGTGGTGGCGTATTTCACACATGCTGTATAGATCGAGATAAACTCAGCTCCTTCTGCTTTCTAAAGCGACCATCTCAGAGAGAATTTGCTTTTAATACAATATGAACAAGTGCATGAAGGGAAAACGGGAAAGCTCCAGTTAGTCTTCGCTGACAGCAGCAAGAAAAGCATGTTAGATTTAGAAAGCACTTTGGAAATGCCGCAAACGTTAACCTTTCCTAAAATCCCAAAATGTCTGTTTCTGCCCTTTATTGTATTACTTCATCTTTTTTTCCCTTCTCACTTAGTGTCCCAGCGAGACTGAAAATCGCTTTTCCACAGAAGCCATGAAGGGCTTAAAGTAATACAATATTCTATGCTGACAGAGCTTTATGAAAGTTACTCCATAACCATAATGTAATACTTTGATGTAAAATGAATGTGTAGTAACAACAGTGAATTTTTTTTTTTTTAGTTTTTTTGCACTGTAAGCAATTTGAGAATTTCATTACAAGCTCACATTCTGAGCAAATGTATTGGAAATATAATATTAAAACAAATCTAAGGACAGAAACTGCTCCAGAATCAGCCGTCTCAGCCACTACTGTCGTCGTCCACACAATATTAGGATTACATACTTACTGACTGAGTGGGAGGGCCGGACAAATACTTGGCTTGAGGCGCTCGGTCCGTACAAATGACCAAGAGCCAAATATTTTCCTGTACGGCCCCAACCTAACTCTGTCAATAAGCAATTTACGTATCATATGACCTTTGTTAACTAACATGCACAGTGAAAAGGTTGAATAATTTGCGCAAAGGAAGATGAAGTGTCAGGTTCGTCGTCTAAATTTCCTTTTTTCTTCACTTATGGCCCTTTTCCACTACCCTTTTTCAGCTCACTTCAGCTCGCTTCAGCCCGACACGGCTCGTGTTTCGACTACCTCAGAACAGCACGACTCAGCTCGCTTCAGCCCTACTCAGCACCCAAAACTCGCACGGTTTTGGAGTGGGGCTGAAGCGAGCCAAACCGAGCCGAGCGGGGCTAGGGGCGTGAGGAGACACTCCCCTGTGCACTGATTGGTGAGGAGGAGTGTCCTCACACGCCCTGCGAGCACGCTGGGATCTGTAAACACCGTAAACCCGGAAGAAGAAAAATTACGAATTACGAGAATTTCTGAAGCCTTATGCGCCTCACCTCATCTATACGCTCTTGCCAGTATCTGTTGGCGTTGTCGGTGACAACAAGCCACAGCACCAAGACCAGCAACACTAACGACTCCATGTTTATTGTTTACTATCCGGGTCGTGAGACTACCGCTTAAAAGGTCACTGATGTCACTGTTTGCGCCGCCTAACGACATCACGTGACGTCCACCCACTTTCACTAACTCCACCCAATGTGTCCACCCACTTCCAGCCAGCACGGTTCAGCGCGGTTGTAGTTGAAATGCAACTCCAACAGCCCTGCTCAGCCCAACTCAGCCGCGTTGGTAGTGGAAAAGTGGCATTAGAGAGGATGACAGAAGTCATCCTCTCTAAGGAGCTGTCTAGCTCCTTAGAGAGGATGACTTCTGTCTCTTTCTTCCTTCACTTCAGTAAAAAATCTTTTGAAAACGTTCATGTCACTTAGTTTTGTTTTTTTTTTAACTGTTTTCTTCTTGTTGTCATCCTTGTATAAACAAATGAATTTCTTCGCTTGAAAGTACCTCTTTTCATTTTCTTCAACAATTTCAGCTTGTTCAATGAGGTCTGTGTCTGATAAATCATCTGGATAATAAAATTGACTTTCACTGTGCTCAGTTGTGTCGCTCATTTTTCAAAGTAACAATTCAGAGCAAAATGAAAACGGTGGAAGCGAGGGAAACGGGTCCAGGGGCCGCATACGGCGTTTTCCGGACTGGATTGGATTCAAAAATCTTTATCTGCCCAGTCATGTGACTTTTCCCAAAGGTTTGATTAAGAGCATGTACGGGTCACATGATAATAGGAATTATTTAAATTACAAATGAAACAATTACAAACTCTCACTCCACTACACAGTATTTGCAGAACCTGGAGTTCCACAGAGGCTAACGTTTCTCCTGGGAGCACAGATTTAACTTCCGGCTGCCCAAATGCGAGAGGAACTTTGCTAAATATTACCCCCCCCCCCAAATATTTATGATGCACATAAATTATAGGTTTATATTCATGCCCTCATTCTAACATGTTACTGGCAGTGTCTGAAATCACTCACTCATTCACTACTCCCTAATCACGATCTAGGAAATTCTATATCAAGAACTACATAGTGAGCTTATTGGTAAAATGAAGAAACACTTTTGGACACTACTCCATTGCGCTGTTATTTACGTCGTTACTGTCGCACGAATAAAACGTGCCAGATCAGTCAACTGGTGGGTTCTCAAAATAATAAACAAATGCATGTATTTTGTGATAAATCCATATTATACTGAGCGTATTTCCCACATTAATAAATACAAAGTATTTTGCGTCTGCTGCATCTTTCAGTTCTTTTAAATCAAGGCTGAATACTTTCTTCTTAGCCGCTGCCTTTGATTAAATCAGATTTGAGGCTTTTGATTAATCTCTCGCTCTGCACTACAACTTTTATTCTTGTATTTTCTCTGTCTTATTCTATTTTAGCTTATTTTCTATTCGCTTACTATTTTTAATTGTACTTGAATGTCCGTTTATAATGTGTTTCTTCCCCCGTGCTTGGTTAGTGACCATCGGTTGTTCACTACTTTTCACGATGCATTGCAGGATACTAAGGCTACATCCACACGACAACTGCAACGAGATGTTATTTAAAAATATATTGCGTCCAAATGGGCAACAATCAGTAAAATATCAGGTCCATATGGCAACGCAACGCTTGCTGAAAACGATGCAATACACATGCCACACCTCTAGGGGCGCTGTAAGACGGTCCCTTCGGAGACACCAGAACAATAGAAGAAGTAACGACGCATGCGCATAAACTATTATGCGCAAGACCATATTAGCCACAAAGTCAGGAAAATCTGTTTGTAAAATTACATTATAATGACCAAATACAGTGAAAATTATTTTTCCAGTCTCACCTGTGAAAGGTAATCCCATGTGATCTCGTTTGGACAGAAAACCTGTTGGTACAGTTAAACGCAGCTAATCTTTATTCTCCGCTTTGACCTTTCCAAAATGGCAGCGAGGATGACGTTTGATTCTACGCGGAAGGCGGCGTCTTCAATGGTCCGGAATAAAGTGAATGATACACGTTGATGGAATTAATTTGTTGTTTCTCACATGTGAAAGGTAATCCCATATGATCTCGTTTGGACGGTAAACCTGTTGGTACAGTTAAACGCAGCTAATCTTTATTCTCCGCTTTGACCTATCCAATATGGCGGCGAGGATGACGTATGATTCTACGCGGAAGGCGGCGTCTTTAATTAATGGTCTGGAATAAATTGGATTAATTTGCTCCTCTACGCCCTTTTTAAGGAATGTATTGTCGGACTTAAATCAACATCTGAAGAGGTGAGATCGCTCCTTTTTTCCCCTATTTTTGCTGGTGGGATTGCACCATTACACAATAAATATTCACAGTGAAAATATTTTGTAAGCGCGTTTCATGAACCAAGTTATAGGATTTGTTGACAACTCGCATCGCAATGAGAAGATCATTGGCACTACTGGTGTTAAGAATCAGACCATTTCATAAATGAATATTTTGCTGTAGAGCTGCAGTGTTTGTACAATTGCATGTTTTTGCTTCACTATTACTGTCACTATTCTGCTTCTTGCATTACTACTGTGAACTAACACTGAACATAATAATAATAATAATAATAATATCCAAGCTCGTGTTTCACTCTCACTAGTGCTCTGTAAGGCTTTTTCCTGGTGATATTCGTTACACTTCTACCCGGCGTGAAGCACTCACAGTCATGTGGTTGTGACGTCATCGTAAACAAATCCGTTTTACTCATCCAGACGACTTCACAACGGCAACGTTGCCAGATCTTTCCACTCTGGAACCCGTTCTCAAAAAGATTGCGTTTTGGGCACCCAAAACGCCGGTGCCGTGTGGACGCCAGGCCTAAACGATAAGCAATTGTATCGGAGTCACCTGAATCCGTTGCCGTGTGGACAGGGCCTAAGAGTCCACTATATAGGGTGTAATCATTCTCACTATACACTCTCAGCACTACAAAATGGTGAACTCACTATATAGTCCACTCACTAGTGAGTAGTGAATGATTTCGGACACAGGGATTGTTTCTAAAGCAATAATGCATTTCAAAAGGATACACCACATAACTGAAGCCTTGCTATATACCAAAGAAAAACATAGAATCATTTTTATGGTCAAGTTTTCTATAAATCTGTGGTCACACTACAGCTCGGACACTTTGCGATTGGTGATCAGTGAAAATGAGGCGTTTTGATGGCGATGTACAGGTGAGCTAAAACTTGTGGTCACACAGCAGGTGAACACGATGGTCTTTTGAGGAGACCTGGCATTTTTCTGAGGAGGCATGCTTAAGGGTTTTGTATGTATCGGCATCTGGCAGGAGAATGATCGCTGAAGCCTTGCTCAAAAGATTTAAAAAATGTATTGTCTAGATCACAAATGTGTCATCTAACTGTCAAGAAACATTTGCCAAATATTCATGAACCCTTCGCTCAACCAATTACAAGCCTCAGTGAAGGATCCCTGAATGTAAACGCACTTTTCAAGTCTCGGAGAAGATGAAGCTGTGCCGAGCCGCTGCGTTGACGAGGCTCCCGAGAACATCGGGGACATGGACTTAAGACAAATACATCTCAAGACACTTCCCAGACAACTGAATGCACACCAAAACCCAGCTGTTTTCAGTGACTCACAAGAGGACAGAGAGAGAATCAGCATTCCATTGATCACCTTAACGGGCAAGCCATTGATCACCCTAACGACTCTTGAGGCCATTCACATCCAGCCCCCAGTGACCCACACCAACAGGATGACTCAACGACACCTTAGGTGGGGTTTACATTAGACCGTATCAGTGGATCATCAGATTAACGTTTTTAAAACGATTAGTGTGTACACAGCAACGCCAATACACGATTCGCGTGCACATAGCAACACCAATACACGGATATGCTCGGCTCCGCAGGCATCCTGCGCTCCAAATCACTCCGCCCTGAACAGCGAGTGCCCTCTGGAGGGTGCGCACTCCGGCCCTGCGCAGCTCACAGAGCGCGCGAGTGGAGCACACAAGCAGTGATTTGGGACTGAGCCGCTGTGTATGTGATCTCAGTGCATGTCGGGCATGCGCGTCACTTACCACTTGCAAGTGGAAGGATGGCAAGCCTAAAGACAATCATAACTACACAATGGGCAGTATTTGCATCAGTATTTGCAGTATTTTCATACTCTCTAATGAAAGGTGATACAAGGCGGAAGTCCGCGCCGTTTTTCAGCAGTCGCATCACATGACCAACGCCAGCGAATCAGGAAGGTGGATGTCACAGTGACGTTGTCCAATGACGACGCCAGCTAGAGCTCAGCACAGCGTATCCCCGTATTCTCAATGTTTACACAGCACCGGACCACACACGATCTAGATTGAATACTTGGACCCTGGCGGATTCCCGTTTCCCGGTGTTTCCAGGCGTTTTAATGTAAACGGACAGTGCATCCGCGAAGAAAACGAGACAGATACGGTCTAATGTAAACTTGGCCTTAGATGAGCTTTTCATCCATGAGAGGATAAATACCTGATACTCCCTACTAGTCACACAGAACTGAAGAAGCCTTTCGGATGAGAGGTGAAATGTCTTCAAGAATCTTCAAGCAAGTCCAGTTACTCTCTTTTACCACCCACAGTTACTATGACCTGGATGACTAAGAATCTTCACAGACATACATCTCAAGAGGCTTGAAGAAGGTTCCCCGAGTTTAGGGAAGTATTCCCAAACCCACCTGCGAGTATTCGCTGCTTAGTTTGCCGACAAAAACATTGCCACCAAATTTCAATGCGTGCACTGAAAGTTTTTGTGACATTTTTGGCCACTCACGAAGCAGAGACGTACCAAAAAACAACTCGTGAAGCTCAGAGAACATTCGCTGTGCATCACACAATTGGTGGTGATGCTACCGATTTTTCATTGCCAAACATCTTCAAAAAAATTTCAAGCAAGTCCAGTTGCCTTCTTTAGCACCTACAGTTTACAATGACCTGGATGACTGAGAACCTTCACAGAAATGCATGTTTCGGTCCGACCTGCTAATCTGATTGGGCGAGTGGCGTTCCAACAGCGCTGATATTTATATAGTCATGTGTGATATGGGATGTGTACCACTCCACTTGTCTGTGTTCATCATGGAAAACTCCACTTCTTAATTCCAAATGGTTACTACATTAGTGTCAGCGAGGTCATCAACCAGTATGGGAAGTGACAAGTCAATGTGCGCCAGCTCTCCAGCTAGCTGGTGTGTTGTAAAGTAAGTGTGGCTTCTTCAGGATCTATTTCCACACATGGAGCAAAAATAAACAGAACACTCGGCCATATTGTGTCTGAAATGTCACTTACTAAATATTAATCTTGTTTCTAGAACTGTTGTATAAAGGCAACATCGCAATTACACTTGCGGGGTTATAGCCAACCAAATATCAGCACAGCCGCGATTCTGTGCAGACACGAGGCCACAGTATAACATTCACAATAACCACATGATTGCAAATGCGATATTGCTTAATTATTTAAAAATATAATTTGCATACGAGTGTTGATATGCAAGATTACACAAATAATTACCAACCTATAAACTTCAGCATTTTGCTTAGGTTGTTGCTTCATTTGTTTCTCTATGCATGATTATTATTTGAGCAGTTGTAGGGAAAGGAATCTTGAAAGTTGTGTGAGCTGCAGCTCTCTCAGCAATGCTATTTAACATGCTTCTGGAAGCACAAACTGCACAGCTGGAGGCTGGTAATGCACGTGAAGGGGGTCAGAGAGCGGATTAAACATGGCTACTCGCCATGCGGGTTAATCGCTTCTTCTCTGCCGTCTCGCTATAGCACTAAGACTCTAGGAGGTTGGTGAGAAAACAGCCCACTCCACCCTTATCAACTCACGATGTCCCATTGAATCACTTCACTGACTACACTATTGAACACATCTCTTCAGACGGAAACTTTTCCATCCATTTGGAAAAAAAAGCCAAAGTAATACCGTTGTTTAAGAAGGGTGACAAACAAGACCCTGCTAACTTCAGACCAATCTCCATACTCCCAACACTCAGTAAGATTTTAGAAAAGGCTGTCCACACTGAGTTCTACTCCTATCTCACCGAAAACAACTTAATCTTTCCAAAGCAGTTCGGATTCAGAAACAAGCCTTCCATAGTTACTGCATGTGCACAGTTCACCTGATCAAATCCTTAATGGCATGGACAATGGCACAATTACTGGAGCTGCTTTCTTGGATCTTACCAAGGTATTTGATACAGTCAGTCACTCTATCTTGGTATGAAAGCTCTCCAACCTTGGTCTCGATGATGCGTCACGAAATAGGTTTGAGTCATTCCTTTCCAACAGGAGTCAAGTGACCTGCTGTAACAATACTAAATCTGATACAGCTGCAATTCCCATTGGAGTTGCTCAAGGCTCCATACTTGGACCACTGTTGTTCATTTATATGAATGACTTACCAGATCTACTTCAATTTTGTGATGTAACTTTATATGCTGACGATACTATTCTATATATAGCCTCTAAATCTATTTCTGAAATTGAATTTAGGTTGAATTCTGATCGTAGACAGGTCTGTACTTGGATGCGGGATAACCAACTCGTATTAAATGTTAAGAAATAAAAATTCATGTTAATTGGCAGTATGTAAAGTAGACTGAATGGAGATTCTTGCTAATGAGTGCACCTTGGATGAAGTTTAATCTTTCATATATCTAGGAATAGTTATTAAAGGATATGGGACATGGATTTTTACCTGGGCATAATTATGTATAAAGGACATAAGAAATGCCATCTAAATCACTGCAGGGCGTCAAAAATGTGAAAATCATCACATTATTCAAGTTTTTTTATACATCAGCGTAAAACAAGGATTCGTTTATGAGCTAGGTGGTCACGTGACCCGTGACGTCACAAAAACTTTCCAAGGAGCCAGCGCTTGGGAATCTAATGTAAACAGGTTACCGAAATGGACACCATCGACAGTGACATTCCCGATGTTTCACAGAGATGTGAAGTTAGACCCTATCAATTCGAACCAATAGCTGGAAATTCACATGAAGATAGATCTTGTCTTTACTCTGATGGGTCAGATGATTCTGAGAGTGAGAGTTCATTCAGCCCTCATGAAACTGAAAGCGGTCGGCTCGATAACACTTCCTGGTAAGTTAAAAACAATTCTGCTCAAAGGCTAATGATCTGTTGAAAGAAGTATTATTTTTGTATCATACATTGAAAGTTCATCATAGATCTAGCTAAAGTCCGTTGCAAGCTAGGTTTTTTTTGCTGATATTTTTCGAGATTGATTGAGATACAATGCTTCCAGAGTCCGAGATGAAAACATTCAAAATGGCGAAACGAGTCAGAATTATGATAATCAATAATTGATACACCCAAAATTATAATACTAATCCTTACCTCGGCTTTCAGTCACTTAGCGCAGAGGTCTTCAACAGGGGGGTCGCGAAATCGCACCGGATCACTCATATCAACAAAAATATTCCTGCCCTGTCCCCTGGCCTCCGTGCAGGGATGCAAACAGCGCGCCTTTTGGCGGATGCCGCCTTTTTCATGGCTGAATCGCGCAGATCCGATTTAAAAAATAATAATAATAAAATAGCGATATTAATTCATGAAACATGAAGTATAAGGATGAGAAAAAAACAGTTTAAATCGGGAAGCTGCGCACATTTGTGCAGTCTGGCGCAAATGTGCCCAGCTTCCCGATTTAAACTGTTTTTTTTTTTCTCATCCTTATACTTCCTGTTTCATGAATTAATATCGCTCAGTACCTGAGTATTAATGTTGAAAGAATCCTCAGTGAAATGGTCCGAACACAGTTTGTGGGAAACAGTAGGTGCAAAGTTTTTTCAACAGGTGTTCTGTAAAGTTATCCTACCTCTTGGATTTGTCCTACCAAGCCTACTGCGCATGCGCGAAGCCTACTGCGCAGGTGAGCCCACACTTTCCTCAGCTTCGGGTCCTTGGGGAATGCAAAAAAACTTACTCCAGGGCATTTCTCATTGGAATTATTGCAACCATAAGCAGCACAATACACCATGATGTCCAATGTATGATATCCAATGTACTTTAAAGACTATAAAAACAATTTTCTTGTCATCCACTTCTCCATTCATCTACCCGCTTGTGCTGTGCCCAAAAGTTTTTGTGACGTATGATCACGTGACAGCGGCTCTTCCGGTTGCAAAAAATGCATATCGGAAGTCGAGCAGAAATGCCATATAATAATCACGAATATAACGATTTTGCTGAATTTAATAGATGATTTTGTATTTGTTGATGCAATTAATTCATATTTTTAATGGAAAGAAACTGATATAGCGTGCTTTTATGTTTCATGTCCCATATCCTTTAATAAGAACGTCACATGGGGTGATCACTTAGAGCATACCCATAGTAAGACACTGGGTTTTTTAAGGCACATAAAATCAATTAGCATTGTAGTCAAGTCACTAAACCTCGAGTCCAAGTCCAGTCTCGAGTCCCCAGTGTTCAAGTCATAAAAAAAAAAAGTCGAGTCCGAGTCGAGTCCATTATTGATCCGACTCGTGTCCAAGACTATCAACTGCACCATGTGACGGTGGCTGTTTTAGTGCCATTAACATTAGTTTGTTCCTGAACATGACACATGAACAGGTGAATGTGCATCCTCTATCAGGGAGTGTGAAGTATTCTGTCAGAGATGGTTGGGAGACGGATGTAAGTGTAGAAAGTGTGTTTATTCATACAAGTGAAAACAGGTAAACAATCCAGAATGGTAGGTAAAATCATAAAACAGTGAAACAGGCAATAGGTTGAGCAAGGCACAAACACGCTATCGTAGACTCGGCAGAATCAAAGACAAGAAACAGGAAATCAGGGATCAGGAACCCAAACAAGGAAATAAAGCTCGGTAATGTGTCAGCAACGCTACTCAATACTTCGCAAAGCAAGTGTGTTTTCACAGTTTTTATATATGCGTGCTGACTGCGCCTTAATCCTGTGCAGGTGCGAGTCGTTTACAGTGCATGTGCGAGAGTCCGCTTGGCGCGCGCGCTGTCCGGAGCATGCCTGGAAGTTGATCTGATGCACGTGCCAAGGCGCGCAGGTGTGACAGTCTTGCACAAAATTACTGTAGATATAAATATCTTATGCTTAATTATAGCATGTTACAAAAAATAAAGAAAAAGTCCTCGTCTCCAATTTCCGAGTCCTAATGCAGTTAATGCACGAGTCCAAGTCATCAGTGCTCAAGTCCGAGTCGAATCACGAGTCCTTAAAATTAGGGCACGAGTCGGACTCAAGTCCTAGAAGTGTGCATGAAATCACATTTACCTCTTAATGCTAGAATTACGTCTTTTACTAGCTATGTGTTGCTACTTTTCGATTATGGGGATATTATTTGGGGTGACTGAGGGAACACAACTTTAATGGCTGAGCTGCAAACTCTACATAATACAGTAAGTCTGTACGACTTATCTTAAATCTCCCCCCACACGCCTCAGCCAGTAATGCACTTGGGAAGCTTGACTGGAAGCCATTACAGTGTCGTAGGGCTGAACACCATGCTATTTTTGTTTACAACTCAATTAACAATTGTTTTTTTACACCCCTTTCAGTGTTCATTCAATAAGAATTTTCATAACTATAATACTAGGTCCAGAAATAACATCCGTAAAACCACTACTAATAGGAGATGGGGACATTGGTCTACCAGTAACTTTGCTGCCGATGGCTGGAACTCCTTCGACCTCTCTCTTAGGGAAATGCCTACTTAAGCAGCTTTCAAACATGACCTAGCTAGAGCTTCAATTTAATGCATCAATGAGTATACTTAAGGTCATTGCTATTGTATTATTCATGTCGACGAGGTCCTTTTTAGTTTATCTTTTCTGATGAGCTGGAAGGGATTCTGGTGATCGTGATTGTGGTGGTGTAGTATGATGGCAGTGATCTTACTTTACATTTGGATAAGTAATATAGAACCTAGTTATTTTAGTTATAATTTTATTTGTAATGTATTGTTATTATTTATATTATCATACATGTTTATTTTAGAGGAACCCTCTGTAAATCAGCCCCCAGTGAAGTTGGCTTCCTCAATAAAGGTTATTTATTATTATTACTTTCACCACTCGGTTTATTTTCTCTCCTGCACATCACTAACGTATTATACGGAAGTTTCTTGCTGCCGCACCAGAAAAAGAAAAAGGGATCAGTATCACGTGAAAAGGTTATTGTGAGGAGATATTTTCATGTTGTTATGACAAACTTATCAGGCCATAACAAGAAACTATTTATCATGTTAAAACGTGAAACGTTTTATAACAATTTATCACATTATAGCATGATAAATACAACCCCGATTCCAAAAAAGTTGGGACAAAGTACAAATTGTAAATAAAAACGGAATGCAATAATTTACAAATCTCAAAAACTGATATTGTATTCACAATAGAACATAGACAACATATCAAATGTTGAAAGTGAGACATTTTGAAATTTCATGCCAAATATTGGCTCATTTGAAATTTCATGACAGCAACACATCTCAAAAAAGTTGGGACAGGGGCAATAAGAGGCTGGAAAAGTTAAAGGTACAAAAAAGGAACAGCTGGAGGACCAAATTGCAACTCATTAGGTCAGTTGGCAATAGGTCATTAACATGACTGGGTATACGGTAAAAAGAGCATCTTGGAGTGGCAGCGGCTCTCAGAAGTAAAGATGGGAAGAGGATCACCATTTTCCCCTAATTCTGCGCCAACAAATAGTGGAGCAATATCAGAAAGGAGTTCGACAGTGTAAAATTGCAAAGAGTTTGAACATATCATCATCTACAGTGCATAATATCATCAAAAGATTCAGAGAATCTGGAAGAATCTCTGTGCGTAAGGGTCAAGGCCGGAAAACCATACTGGGTGCCCGTGATCTTCGGGCCCTTAGACGGCACTGCATGACATACAGGCATGCTTCTGTATTGGAAATCACAAAATGGGCTCAGGAATATTTCCAGAGAACATTATCTGTGAACACAATTCACCATGCCATCCACCGTTGCCAGCTAAAACGCTATAGTTCAAAGAAGAAGCCGTATCTAAACATGATCCAGAAGCGCAGACGTCTTCTCTGGGTCAAGGCTCATTTAAAATGGACTGTGGCAAAGTGGAAAACTGTTCTGTGGTCAGACGAATCAAAATTTGAAGTTCTTTATGGAAATCAGGGACACCGTGTCATTCGGACTAAAGAGGAGAAGGACGACCCAAGTTGTTATCAGCGCTCAGTTCAGAAGCCTGCATCTCTGATGGTATGGGGTTGCATTAGTGCGTGTGGCATGGGCAGCTTACACATCTGGAAAGACACCATCAATGCTGAAAGGTATATCCAGGTTCTAGAGCAACATATGCTCCCATCCAGACAACGTCTCTTTCAGGGAAGACCTTGCATTTTCCAACATGACAATGCCAAACCACATACTGCATCAATTACAGCATCATGGCTGCATAGAAGAAGGGTCCGGGTACTGAACTGGCCAGCCTGCAGTCCAGATCTTTCACCCATAGAAAACATTTGGCGCATCATAAAACGGAAGATACGACAAAAAAGACCTAAGACAGTTGAGCAACTAGAATCCTACATTAGACAAGAATGGGTTAACATTCCTATCCCTAAACTTGAGCAACTTGTCTCCTCAGTCCCCAGACGTTTACAGACTGTTGTAAAGAGAAAAGGGGATGTCTCACAGTGGTAAACATGGCCTTGTCCCAACTTTTTTGAGATGTGGTGTTATGAAATTTAAAATCACCTAATTTTTCTCTTTAAATGATAAATTTTCTCAGTTTAAACATTTGATATGTCATCTATGTTCTATTCTGAATAAAATATGGAATTTTGAAACTTCCACATCATTGCATTCCGTTTTTATTTACGATTTGTACTTTGTCCCAACTTTTTTGGAATCGGGGTTGTAGTATGTTGTAGCAAGAAGATAACATGACATGACGGGGCTCGAAATTCATATTTTTTTTCACCAGCCAGCCGGACTAGTTACCTTCCAAAGTAACTAGCCAAACAGAAAATCAACTCGCCAAAATTTGTTCATGTATGAATTTTACTTCTGTCAAAAATAACACAAAAGAGAGTAGTTACCATTGTTCATGACTAATGTGCATTTATTTCAAGACCCGAGTATTCTGATACTGTTTTTTTTTTTTTTGCACACTTTACAAACTGGCATTTGCTGTTCCACGTCCTCCTCGCGATATCCAAAAAAAAATGCCGGATGACTGACCCCTTACTAGTTCTTTTAGGAACCAATTCGTCCGCTTCCATTTTTTATTTGTCGCTGAAATTGACTGAGCTTACATGGTAGCCTATGCAACACCAGCGATTGCATGAACTGAGTCAGCGCTGTAAACCAAAACTAGGAAATCTTCCTGCAAGTTCCTTTCAGCACCGAGATGTTGCCCGAGATTGGTTGGCGAGTGCATGACGTTATTGTTTTTTTTTTTTACCTTTAGGCAGCCTCTCACGTTACTGCCCGAGGGACAGGGAGAAAACCACTGGAAAAGGTTTTAAACAAACGCAAGTCGGCAGATGACCATAAAATACTCGATAGTTACGATATAATAATTTTATGTATCTCTCACAGAATTTTCGAAGATATATCAAGTATATTCGATATATCGCACAGCCCTAGTCTGAATCTTCGCTTCATATATATTTTTTATTTTCAACTAGCCAGCCGGGCTTCCTAGTAACAGGAATTACCCGCCAAATGACAAATTAAAGTCGCTGTATTTAAAATGTATTTTAAAAAAAAAATAGAAAGTCGGAAGTGAATATAGAAGAGTTTGCTTAAGAATCTCATTTTATTTTTTTTCTGCTCGCATTCGAGTTGCTTCTTCATGAAAGTGCTTGATTTCCTTACAGGTGAAGCCACTTTCTTATTCGACACGGAAAACCCAGATTGGTTTCAAACAACTCAGACATAACTCAGTAAAAAAACCCAACAAGGAGCGACATGTGCGATATATCCTGAAAGAGCAGAAAAGATTAAGAGCAGAGCGCGCTGGAGCTTTGTTTCTGTTATCAGAGGAACCCAATCCTGTTCAAAATGTCACCATGGAGTCAGAGTGTAGTAATGAACCGACAGTCTGAGAGAATGCTACACAAACACACTGAACTTTACAGCAGCTGCACGCATGTGAAACGGAAATAAATCGACTAAGGCAGGACAAACTATTTTAGATAAAATCGTTACTGTCCGTTACACACTGATCAACCTGTGTGACTCAGTTGTGCCTTTTCAATCAAGAATAAATGAAGAGGGAACTGAACATTAACCGTTGACTGAAATTATTATTACAAGGGTGATTATAGTTACTATATGACTATAGCTACAACTGGAATGTTGTTAGATCAAATTCAAATAAAATTTTACAATATTGTTTGAAAGTCTAGAGCAAGATATTTTGTTATTTTACAAATAATAACACTTCAGATATTGTTTTAACAATAATAAGCATCGCTGTATAAATGATAGAGTGCAAATAGCTCTGTAACGAGATGTCCTTGGGGTTGCTGAGACATGGAGGGGAGGGAATAGTCTACCATCCAGCCCACAGTTCAGGTCAGAGTCCTTTGAGAGTAAATGCTTGGCTTTCACAGCATTCTGTTCCCAAAAGCTGATGTCGGGAAAAGGCTTTACACAAAGAAGGTTTTCTTGCTTTTGTATTTTAACTGTTCTTCCGTGTCGGGACTCTTCGGGGGAAAAAAGAAGGTATATTTTAACATGTAGCTAATGCTAGGCCACATCTGCACCGTCACTCCAGTCGTTTTGAGGAATTTTGTACGGATCATAACCACGAATAAACTCTAATTTCCGTATACATCTACCCTTCGCTTCTTTCTGACTAAGATTATCCAAGTAATCCGATAGTAGAGCTTTTTTAGCTGTAGTTTTCTTCAGACAACAGCAACAGATGCCGGACATCTCCGCTTGGCTTCAGTATGTGAACAGCATGGAAACAAAGTTCACTTGTCCCCCAGGTATAAGCTAGTGAGGGTTGCTAAGGTAAATGTGATGTCAGTACAAGGGGTTTATACACAGGCAGTGATACAAGAAAGCTATAGATGGCTCAATACTTAAACACACTATTTAGTAGAGTTGTATGAATTTAAAAAAAAAAAAGGTGAATTAAATGTATATTCGGATCCAGAGACCATGGAAAGAGGTGTCCTTAGACTGTACAACCGTTCGACCGATGACGCTATCTCCACTGCCCTCCACTCAGCCCTCACCCACCTGGAGACAAAAGACTCGTATGTCAGAATGCTGTTCATAGACTTTAGCTCAGCATTCAACGCAATCATTCCTCAGCAGCTCATTCACAAACTGGACCAGCTGGGACTCAACACCTCCCTGTGCAACTGGCTGCTGGACTTCCTGACGGGGAGACCACAGACTGTACGGGTCGGCAGCAACTCCTCCAGCACCATCACACTGAACACGGGGGCCCCCCAAGGATGTGTGCTAAGCCCCCTCCTCTTTGCTCTGCTGACCCACGACTGCACACCAACATCCAGCTCAAATCTCTTCATTAAGTTTGCGGATGACACAACTGTGGTGGGTCTCATCAACAATGGCGATGAAACAACCTACAGGAGTGAGGTGAGCCACTTGGCCATGTGGTGCAAGGACAACAATCTCTGTCTGAACGTGGAGAAGACGAAGGAGATTGTTGTGGACTTCAGGAGAGAGCACACCCAGCATGCTCCACTATCTATCGACGGTGCTGCAGTGGAGAGGGTGAGCAGCACCAAGTTTCTGGGTGTGCACATCTCTGAAGACCTGTCCTGGAACAACACCACCGCATCACTGGCCAAAAAAGCCCAACAGCGTCTGTACTTCCTCCACAAACTGAGGAGAGCAAGAGCCCCGGCCCCCATCATGCACACTTTCTACAGAGGCACCATCGAGAACATCCTGACCAGCTGCATCAGAGCAATTCCAGCGTTATGGACGTGACACTTGAACTCAAAATGGCAACAAATGACCCAGTGCATGTTTTATTGTCTCCCAGTATTTAAACAGGTGTTGCATATTTTAAGGCTGTACCATACTGGAGAAGTGATAGAACAAGAACAATTCCCATAGTACATCTAGGGCATGCCAGAAAATGCCAATAAAAGATGCGTTATGGATGTGACAGAAAAAGTATCACTTTTCTTGGGTGACTGTACATTTTTATCAAACTCTGTGAGATTGTAAACCTAATGTCGAAATGGAGAGATCCATTTGATAGAGGGGTCCAAGGTGAATATTAAAAAATCTTTGTTTAAAATATTTTGTATTTCATGCAGAGTTTCGGAAGGAAAAGTCAGCGTTATGGATGTGACGAAATTCCGTTATGGATGTGACGCGTCTGAAATAGACATGGCATATGTTTAGAAAATCAGCAATTTAACCACCACAACCCTTTGAAAAACTCTCTAAATATCAGCTAAAACTATCAAAGTTCTTAAATAATATTTAGGATGGCTATTGTTTTGCTGTTTTGTGGATTTTAGCATACATTTCTGTGGCTTGTGGCAATAATATAGAATTGTACATGATCAAAGTTGATTTTAGCTTGGGTTTTACATTATAAGAAAGAAAGAATGACAGTGACATATTAGGTTGGTTACAAATTGGTTCAACTTATTCACATCTGTAAAATACAGGCCTAGGTGATATCTCTGGGAGTGGTTTTGATGTATTACATGTTGCTTTATTTTTGCATGGTGAGGTTGACATTTACATGGAATTGCCCCTCACCGTGTGGTACGGCGCCTGCACCATGTCCTGCTGCAAGACTCTGCAGCGCATCGTGAGAGCAGCTGAGAGGATCATTGGTGTCTCTCTCCCTTCTCTAATGGATATTTATAACTCCCGCCTCACCCGCAAAGCCATCAGGATTGCAGGTGACCCCACCCACCCATCTCACAGCCTCTTCAGCCTGCTGCCGTCGGGAGGAGACTGCGGAGTCTCCGGGCCAAAACCAGCAGGCTCAAGAACAGTTTCTTTCACCAGGCGGTCAGGAGGCTCAACTCCCTCCCTGTTCTGCCTCTCCTCCCCCCTCTGCCCCCTGTCACAGATTCTGCTTGCACACACCCCTTCAGCATCTGACATGTCATCCTTACAGTCCCCCCCCCAACACACACACACACACACACACACACATCTCATCGTTCATTAACACACTGAACTCAGGGACCGCACATCTCACTTTACCTCGCTCATTTGCACTATTCCTCACTACCTCATCTTAACAGCTGCTAGTTTGTTTATACTGCTTATTTCATGTTTCATATTTACCTGCTATACCTCAAGTGCCCTTGATTGTTTGGTTATTTGAACCAATTTAAGTGTGTGTATGAGTGTTTAGTCTACATCTAGTTCATATCTAGAGTGTTTATACTGTTTATATTGTCTGTTTGAGTGTTTAGTCTGTGTGTAGTTCTTATCTAGTGTTTACACTGTTTATACTGTCTGAGTGTTTAGTCTATGTCTTGTTCTTATCTAGTGTTTATACTGTTTATTTATACTGTTTATATTGTTTGAGTGTTTAGTCTATGTCTAGTTCCTATCTAGAGTGTTTATATTGTTTGTTTTTTTCAAATTATTCTATTTTATTTATTGCATTGCCTGTTTGCACCATGGGTCAGAGAGGACTGATATTTCATCTGTGCTGTATGTCGAGCATGTATAGCATATTTGACAATAAAGTTGATTTGACAAAGCCTAAAAAAGGCACAGAGTCTCTGGAACAAAGAAAACCAGGTGATGGGGAAACACACACACACACACACACACACACACACGTGTGCAAGGTCACAGAGAGGCATTACAAACTCCCAACTGCCTTAATTATATAACAATATCCATTGCAGGGATTTTACACCTCAGCTAAGCATAAAAGACTCTGTGATATTTAGATGTTGATTTTCTGACCCTCTTTGCTTACCCTGTACAAAGGGCTGCACTCGTCCTTAAAGCAGGGGACTAGGCGGGAGTAAATCTGGAGAGAGTAGTAATACGCAGCCACTTGTAGTGACAGAGCTGAAGGAGGCTGCTTCTCAAAACATGAGTTTGCATCCAGCACCTGAAAGACAGACACTGGAATTTAGTCGATGAGGACTATTATTATATTCCCAGGTATATTTTGTTGATAATACATGTATACATGCACACATACCCATGTCCACTTTATTAACACCTCTACACATTCATGCAGTTACCTAATCAGCCAATCATGTGGCAGCAGCAAGACAAAGAATGGGAAGGAAAAAGAAGGGAAAAGGAGGGAAAATTACAAGACATGACCAGGGAAGAGAAGGAAAAGAGAGAGAGGTTGAGATGAGCAGGATGTGGAAAGGGATTCCTAGAAAGACAGGAAAAAAGACAGAAGGCAAGAAAGAGAGGGAGGGAAAGTAAAATAAAGAAAAAGAACAGAAGGGAACACAATACATATTACATTATGCATAACTATAATGACCATAAGGAAGGGAATACTAAAGAAGCAAAAATGTAAGGTGCTGAAAAGAAAAGAAAATGGTAAGACAAGTGATAAATGAAAAAGGAAACGAAACAGAAAAAATGAGAAAGATAGTGAAAGAGACTAGAAAAAAGAAGAGACTAAAGAGAAAAAGTGCATCTGAGAAGCAAAGAGTAATCTTGTGTGCACAGAGTGTGTTCCTTTGTAAATCACAGAAGAGGACACTGCCGGAGCTGGCGCTGAGTGTGGATGTTCAGTCATAAAGCGGGGCATTGTGAGAATTCTCGACTGCGTGTGTGTTGCTGCACTACATGCTTCAGCCGAGGATGTTCTTGGCAAAGCAACAAAGTCAGTAAACATCCTCAATCTTGAGTTAATTCTTGTGTGAGCCTGAAGCAAACACACCCACTCCACTGAGCTTTTTTACATTCCCCTCACTTTTTCTCATCCAAATCTTCCTCCGTCATTTTCAAAGCAACTTAAGCTCACACTTCAAACATGCTTCCAAAAGCTAGAAGAAAAGTATGAAAGAAGGGCAAATACACTTAAGCACACATTAGCACAGAGCCACACTGGAACATGAACAAACAAAAACAAACTCACCTGAGGCAAAGCAAGCAAATAGGCCAGCGCCAGTGTCATGTCCCTGGGAAAGGCTTCACTAGCCAACTGGAGCAGAACTGAGAGAGAGAGAGAGAGAGAGAGAGAGAGAGAGAGAGAGAGAGAGAGAGAGAGATTTTTTTCCATCTCACTACTGGATGAAAAGCATTATGGAACGAAATAAGAAAGGAAGAAAGGAATTAATTAAAATTTTATACATATTGTGCAATTCAAATGGTAAAAATCCCAATTAATTCCATTTCATTACAAGGTTGTACTTCTACAAAGTGTCCAAGCTGTGGTGGACCCTTGTGCAAAAAAGTACAAGTATTCAGGCTAAATAATACTTCAAATGCACCAGAGATGTAGCTGTTAACCTAAAATTAGCAACCGTCTCCAGGCTCCATAACCACTTTGAATTGCTTAATTAACATATGCTCAGAGCTAAATAACATGTCCACTGCTGATAAAAGAAGATAGCAGCCAAACATCAAAACATCCAGACCCTGCACTATGAGATGGACAAGCCAGTCCATTCTTATAAAAAAAAAAAAAAATACATATATATGTATACACCATATTATATATATAAAAAAAATCTCCTTCTCACCCCCAGCGGGGGGTGGGGGGGGGGGGGGGGGTGGTATCCATGTCATCCTCAAGCTCGGGTCCTCTACCAGAGGCCTGGGAGTTTGAGGGTTCTGCGCAGTATCTTCGATGTTCCTAGGACTGCGCTCTTCTGGACTGAGGCTTCAGATGTTGTTCCTGGGATTTGCTGGAGCCACTCTCCCAGTTTGGGGGTTACTGCCCCAAGTGCCCCCACTACCACGGGGACCACGCAACCCTTGACCTTCCACATCCATTCCAGCTGCTCTTTCAACCCTTGATACTTCTCAAGTTTCTCATGTTCCTTCTTCCTGATGTTGGCGTCAGCTGGGATCGCCACATCTACCACCACCACCCTCTTCTGCTCTTTGTCCACCACCACTATGTCCAGTTGGTTAGCCAGGATCTGTTTGTCAGTCTGGAAGCTGAAGTCCCACAGAACCTTGGCCCTGTTGTTCTCAGCCACCTTCTGTGGTATGGCCCATTGGGACTTGGGTACTTCTATTCCATACTGGTTGCAGATGTTCCTGTATACTATCCCAGCCACTTGGTTGTGCCTCTCCATGTACGCTGATCCAGCTAGCATCTTACACCCTGCTACTATGTGCTGGACTGTTTCAGGGGCTTCTTTGCACAGTCTGCATCTTGGGTCTGATCTACTCTGGTAGATCCTGGCCTCTATGGCTCTTGTGCTTATGGCCTGTTCTTGTGCTGCCATGATTAGTGCCTCTGTACTGTCTGTCAGTCCTGCATTATCCAGCCACTGGTAGGATTTCTTGATATCAGCCACTTCCTCTATCTGACGGTGGTACATGCCATGTAGGGGTTTGTCCCTCCAGGTTGTCTGTTCCTCCTCCTCCTCTGCACTCTCATCAGGGTTCTGCTGTCTGAGACATTCACTTAGCAATTCATCCTTTGGGGCCATCTTTCTGATGTATTCTCGGATTTTCGATGTTTCATCCTGGACCGTGGTCTTGACGCTCACTAGCCCTCGGCCTCCCTCTTTCCGCTTAGTGTATAGTCTCAGGGTGCTGGACTTGGGGTGGAACCCTCCATGCATGGTGAGGAGCTTTCTAGTCTTGATATCTGTGGCTTCTATCTCCTCCTTTGGCCAGTTTATGATACCAGCGGGGTATCTGATGACTGGTAGTGCGTACATGTTGATGGCTCGGACCTTGTTCTTACCATTCAGCTGACTTTTCAGGACCTGCCTTACTCTCTGGAGGTATTTGGATGTGGTTGACTTCCTTGTGGCCTCTTCATGGTTTCCATTAGCCTGTGGGATGCCAAGGTACTTGTAGCTGTCTTGGATATCACCCATGTTGCCCTCTGGTAGGTCAATCCCCTCAGTCCGGATCATCTTGCCTCTCTTTGAGACCATCCGGCCACACTTGTCCAATCCGAATGACATCCCTATGTCATCGCTGTAGATCCGGGTGGTGTGGATCAGCGAGTCTATTTCTCGTTCGTTCCTGGCATACAGCTTGATGTCATCCATGTAGAGCAGGTGGCTGATTGTTGCCCCACTACGGAATCAGTACCCGTAGCCGCTCTTTGTGATGATCCGACTGAGGGGGTTCAGGCCTATGCAGAACAGCAGTGGTGATAGCGCATCTCCTTGGTATATGCCGCACTTGATGTTGACTTGGGCAATGGGTTTTGAGTTGGCCTCTAGGGTTGTCGTCCACATTTCCATTGAGTTCTGGATGAAGGTCCTTAGGTTCCTGTTGATCTTATACAGTTCCAGACATTCCAGTATCCATGTGTGTGGCACTGAGTCGTAGGCTTTCTTGTAGTCAATCCAGGCAGTGCACAGGTTGGTCTGTCTCTTCTTACAGTCTCGGGTGACTGTTCTATCGACCAGTAGCTGGTGTTTGGCTCCTCTGGTGTTACTGCCAATTCCTTTCTGTGCCTCGCTCATGTATTGAGCCACATGCTTACTCATTTTTGCCGCAATGATGCCTGACAGGGCCTTCCATGTTGTGCAGAGACAGGTAATTGGCCGGTAGTTGGATGGGATGGGTCCCTTCTGGGGGTCCTTCATGATTAGGACTGTCCTGCCTTGGGTTAGCCATTCTGGGTGGGTCCCATCCCTCAGCAGCTCAGCAGAGGGCAATGGTCCACTAACCATTGGGCATCGGTGTTGTGTGATGCCTTTCTTTCCCATATATCTTTCCAGTATTTTTCCACCTCAGCTCTTGGTGGGTCTGACCGGTTGTTGTTCCCCTGCCACTGAGAGTACACCTTGGCTGGTTCAGTGGAGAACAGCTTGTTTATTCTCCTGGCCTCTCCCTCCTTGGTGTATCTCTTCAACCGGGTGGCCAGAGCTGTTAGTCGCTGTTTGGCAGTTTCGAGTGCCTCTGGTATGGAGAGTGAGTTGTACTTCCTGGGTGCCCCTTTATTCACCATGTTCCCTTTCTGTAGTTCAGCTAGCTGGCTAACTTCTCTCCGTGCTGCCTTTATCTTGGCCTCTAATCGTCTCTTCCATGGTGGATACTGTTTGTTATGTCCCGAGCCCACCTTGTGTCCAAGCATCTCCATGATTACTGTTGCTGTACTGTGTATCAGCTTGTTGGTCTCAGTGATGGTTCTTGTGGAGATTGTCTTCAGAGCAGCATTCACATCTACTAGTAGATCTTCTGAAGGTACTTGGCAACTCAGCTTCAGTATTCGTCGGGGGCTCCAGGTTTCCAGTTGGGTCACGATCTTCCTTCTCAGGTCAGCAGCTCTTGTGTTGAGGCTGTTAGCTGTTGGGGCTTGGTACCCAATCTCTGGTTGTGGGGATGATGATGACATCTCCCCGCTGACCTGTCTTCCTGGCTCCCCCTTGCCGTAGCATCGTTGTTGTATTTCATTAATCGTATTAATGTTGTAATTAATTACGGATGTTGGAACACTGCGCTAATAGCTGTTTCTTTGTTAGCCTTGATTGTGGGTTTCGAAGTATCCAATGGTCCCACATTCGCTGCATGTATCCCCTCTCTCTGGGATTGCTTGTATAGTAGCATTCCAGCAAATCCGTATTTTCTGTCCTCATCCATCGATGTCTTGTTCCAGTAGCCCATTTCTCATCAGTTTGCCCTGGTTCCCTAGCAACTGCCGCAGACCTTGTTGAATATACTTTTCAGAAGTTGGACATTTCTGTATTGTAAATCCTTTTTTGATTGATCTTAGGGAACATTCTAATAATTTGAGATACTGGATTTCTGATTTTCATGAGCTATAAGCCATAATCATCAAAATTAAAACAAAAAAGGCTTTAAATATTTCACTTTACATGTAATGAATACAGAATATATAAAAGTTTACCTTTTTGAATTAAATTATGAAAAAAAGGAACTTTTTCATGGTATTCTAATTTTTTGAGATGCACTAGTACACGCACACACCATGATACAAGTTGCACATCTATCCATCCATCGCTTATCTGGTTCTGGGTTGAGGGGGCAGTAGTCTCAGAAATTATGCCCAAACCTCCCTCTCCCCAGCCACCTCTTCCAGGGGGGTGGCAAAGCATTCCTAGGACAGCAGAGACACGTAATCCCTCAAGTGTGTCCTGGGTCTGCCTTGGGTTCTTCTCCCAATTGGACATGCCCAAAATGCCTCCCCTGGGAGGCATCCTAGACAGATACCCAAACCACCTCAGCTGGCTCCTTTCCATGTGAAGGAGCAGTGGCTGTAGTCTGAACCCCTCCCGAATGTCTGAGCTCCTCACCCTAAGGCTGAGCCCACACATCCTGTGGAGGAAGCTCGTTTCTGCTGTGTGTATCCGTGATCTTGATCTTTCGGTCATTACTCAGAGCTCATGACCATAGGTGAGGGAAGGGACGTAGACTGACCAGTAAATTGACAGCTTTTTCTTATGGCTCAGTTTTCTCTTCACCATGACAGATTGGTAGAGTGTCCATATAACTGCTGTCGCTCCACCAATCTGCCCATCTATTTCTCATTCCTTATCATGTGTGAACAAGACCCCAAGATACTTAAAATTCATCCATTTGAGGCAGCGACCTACCCCCAACCTGGAGATGGCATTCCACCCTTTTCTGGCTGAGGACCATGGCCTCTAATTTAGAGGTGCTGATTGTCATCACAGCCATTTCACACTCGGCTACAAACTGTCCCAGGGCACACTGGAGGTCACAGCTTGATGAACCCAAAAGGACAAAGTCATCTGGAAAAAGTAATGACACTATCCTGATGCCCCCCAAACTAGACACCTTCCACCCCCCTGACTGCACCTAGAAATCCTTTCCATAAAAATTATGAACAGCATCAGAGACAAAGGGCAGCCCTGGAGGAGTCCAACGCCCACCAAGAACAAGACTTACTGCTGGCAATGCGAACCAAGTTTTCGATCTGTTCATACAGGGACCTAATGGCCCATTTCAGTGGGCCCGGTACCCCATACTCCCAGAGCACCTCCAACAAAACTACCCTGAATACTAATGCACACCACATTTTTCAGATTTTTATTTGTTTAAAATTTTGAAGACCATTTATCATTTTCGTTTCACTTCACAATTATGTGCTACTCTGTGTTGGTCTATCACATAAAATCTCAATAAAAAACTTTTAAGTTCGTGGTTGAGGAGGGAATGAGGGTGAAATGGTGACAAGACCTATTTATTGTCAGTTATTGTTCTAGTTAAGAGCCTGAATGGCCTGAGGGAAGACGCTCCTCCTCATTCTCCCACTGTTGGCCTTAAGGGAGCGAAAATGCTTCTCTGACCTCAACAGAGAGAATAGTCCATAGTTGGGATGGCTGATGTCCTTTATCTTCCTGGCTTTGGTCCGGCACCGCTTAGTGTAGATAGACTGCAGGTCAGGGAGCTTGGTTGGATCTTGGTTAGAGCGCTGATCCAACTCACTATCATGTGGTGACCAGTCAACAGCTCAGCATCTCTCTTCACCCGAGAGTCCAAGACATCCGTCTGGGTTTGCCAGGTCTGTCTGGCATCTTCCCCTGCCATGTGATCCAACTCATTACCTGGTGGTGACCAGTTGACAACTCAGCATCTCTCTTCAACCAAGTGTCCAAGACATATGGCCACAGGTCTGATGATGCGAGTACAAAATCAATCATCGACCTAAGACCTAGCGTACTCTGGTATTAAGTGTACTTACTGTATGAACACACTTATGCTTGACCATGGTGTTAGTTATGGACAGAATATGCAGAGCACAGAAGTCCAATAACAGAACACCACTCAGTTTCAGATTGGATAGGTCGTTCCTCCCAATCACACACCCATGTGTGCGTTAAAGTCCCCTAGCAAAATCACACAGTCACCCAGCAAAATCACACAGTCACCCAAAGGGGTGCCCTCCAGCACCCCCACCCAAGGCAAAATACTCCAAACTGATTTTCAGTGCATAAGCACAGACAACAGTAAGCCCATGTCCCCCAACTTGAAGCCTCAGGGAGGCAACTCATCTACCAGGGTTGAATTCCAATGTACTGGAACCAAACTGGGGGGCTATGAGAAAACCCACACCTGCTCACTGCCTCTTGCCGAGGGCAACTCCAGAAGAGAGTAGAATCCAACCTCCCTTCATGTTTTGTTCTGGAGTCCGTACCATGCTTTGAGGTGAGCCCAACTATATTTAGCTGGTACCCCTCTACCACTTGCATGAACTCAGGCTTCTTTCCCACCATAGAGGTTACATTTCATGTTCCAAGACCCAGTTTCGTCAGATGGGGATCGGACTGCCAAGGCACTCGCCTTGTACTGCCACCCAATCCACATTGCACTAGACCCTTATGGTTTTCCCTGCCAGTGGTGAGCCCACAGGACAGCAGACCCATAAAGCTCTTTTGGGCTGAGCCTGTCTGGGCCTCATGGGTAAGGGCCACAAGGCGCTCGCAGACAAGCCCCTCCCCCAGCCCTGGCACCAGAGCGGGGACCTGGTATCCCTGTTCTGGGCAAGGTACCGGTGTCCCTGTTTTTCTTTTTCCTCATGAGGGTCTTCTGAAGTTGTACAGAGCAGCACAATTACATAAATATTAAATGTCAGTGATGAACGTAATAAAAATTCAACATGGATGTGGGTTACCTTCAGTAGCTGGAAAAAGCTGTTGCCCCTCACTCTTGGTCTCGGCTAATTTTCCGGTGCGGAGCAAAACTTCTGCAAAGTCTTCCTGAGGGACGTAATCATAGGAAGAGTAGACATCGTCCATCTAAAACACACAGCAGCAAATTTTCAGACACTAAGGAATCTTTTTCTCTTTTTTTTTTTTTTTAAATTGCATATATTTCTCAGGCGATATTGCAAATAAATATGCTCTATATAACGTGCTATTATTGATCGAACCCATTAGGACAGGTAATGCATACAGAGTCCCACGAAGTCCCTGGAGGCAGTAATGTATGAGTGGTGGAATACATTTTCAAAACATTTTACAAAGGAAGCAAGGAAGACTGGAAGGTGTGGAAAGTAAAATAAAAATCATATATGATACTAGAAAGGAATCCTGCAATCATATTTTTTATATAATCCTAATTTCAGAAGATTATAATGGAAATTGAAAAGTTAAAACACTGGTCAGAAAATAGAGAAATTAAGGTTAAGGAGTGTATGGGAGACAGTTATAATGGCAAACCTGAGTCAAGCAAAAAAGGGCAACCAGAGCAAAGGGGAAAATATGAGAACGGAAAAATCTCTGACCCAAGCAGGTGGGGTGATGGGGCAGATGGAGAGAGGGATGATGTTGGTGAAAAAAAAAAACTTGACTCTGACAGATTAAAAAAAAATAGATAAATGGGACATGGGCCTGTTATAATGGTGAGAAATCCAGGCATTGGAGTATACCAGAAACTTCTGGGAGGAGATGAGGTCTGATTAAAATATAACAGGCGGGGGCTTCTGAAAGGTATAAAAAAAAAAGTGTAATCAGCCACAGCCTCATCCTGGGATGAATGCTCAGGTTGTTACTGGGAATTGTCGGCATGCAATAAAGCTGTTCTCTGCCACCAAGTGGACTTCGGAAGAATTTTTATTAAGCTGAAAGTTTTATTATTTTTTCCCCAATTTAATAATTAGATTCTTAACTGACTGAGTAATAGTACTGAGTTGAAGCCAGCGACACCATTCCGTCACTGCGACAAAAGACAGAAGGAAAGAAGGAAGGAAGACTGGAAGGAATTTCAAGATAAACACTATTCTGAATGTGTAGACGAAGCCCCAAGCCCCAAGAGGAAGTAATATATACTGGAGTATTTTCAATACATATTAAGAGTTAAAGTTCTCACACACACAAACACCGATCAGCCATAACATTATGACCACTGACAGGGGACGTGAATAACATTGATTATCTCATTACAGTGGCACCTGTCAAGGGGTGGGATATTAGTCAGATAGAGAACAGTCAGTTCTCCAAGTTGATGTGTTGGAAGCAGGAATAACAGGCAAGCGTAAGGATCTGAGCATCTTTGACAAGAGCCAAATTGTGATGGCTGGATGACTGAGTCTGTGCATCTCCAAAATGGCACATCTTGTGGGGTGTTCCCAGTATGCAGGGGTTAGTAGCTACCAAAAGTGGCCCAAGGAAGGACAACCAGTGAACCGGAGACAGGGTCATGGGTGTTAAAGGCTCACTGATTTCCATGGGGCATGAAGGCTTCTCCATATGGTCCAATCCCACAGAAGAGCTACTGCAGCAAAACCTGCTGAAAAAGTTAATGCTGAGACCTTTCTGTTTTAGCCAGCATTAACTTTTTCAACAGGTCGTCTTCAGGAGAGCTGGAGAGGCCTAAAAGCCACAGTGTCTCACACCCATTGTGAAATTTGGTGGTGGATCAGTGATGATCTGGGGGTGCTTCAGCAAGGCTGGAATGGGGCAGATTTTTGTTTGTGAAGGACGCATGAATCCAGCCATGTACAAAGTTATCCTGGAAGAAAACTTGCTTCTTTCTGCTCTGACAATGTTCCCCAACTCTGAGTATTAAGTCTTCCAGCAGGACAGTCCTCCATACCACACAGCCAGATCAATCAAAGTGTGGATGGAGGACCACAAGATCAAGACCCTGTCATGGCCAGCCCAATCTCCAGACCTGAACCCCATTGAAAACCTCTGGAACGTGATCAAGAGGAAGATGGATGGTCACAAGCCATCAAACAAAGCTGAGCTGATTGAATTTTTGTGCCAGGAGTGGCATAAAGTCACCCAAGAGCAAATGTGAAAGACTGGTGGAGAGCATGCCAAGGTGCATGAAAGCTGTGATTAAATGCCAGGGTTATTACACCAAATATTGATTTTTGATCTCATCCTAAGTTCAAACATTAGTCTTGTGTTGTTTAGAAGTGAATAGGATCTTGATTTCTATGCATCATTCAAGGTCTGAAATCACTTCATCTTTTTTATTATTTTGACCAGTTGTCATTTTCTGCAGAATTTTATTTTATGTGGAATTTGGGGGCAGGGACTGGGGGGAATTCAATAAGTCCCATAAGATAAAGAGATAACGTGATATAATTTAATGACAAATGTATTCAGTAACTTGAACAAACTAGAACTTTGAACTTATTTTCATAACAAAAATACATAAAACATACATAAACATTGAAAATACAACATGTACATGTAGGCCTACATGTATCAACTATATTCTCTCATGACAAGATTTGGCACTTGATATACAAGTACATGTACTGACATTTATGCTAATATTCAAAACCTAGCTATACTCCCTGCATTTCAGGCCCTTCCAAAGACGTCTAGGAACAGACCAATCCAAGACATCATCAGAGAGGGCTGCCCTAAGCTCTGGCCCATCTGTCCGAATTCTTATACGAGCATTCAGTATAAGCTGGGTCGTTCTTGATCTTACTTTGGTCTTTACTATTTTCATTTGGCTGAATAGTCTCTATGACTCAAGTGTTGTGAGTGGTAGTGTCAAAATTGCTGCAGCTAGGAAGGGTTAGGTGTTCAAAATTAACGCGTGAACGCTAGATGATTAAATTTGTGGAGTTAACGTGACAACTTTTTTAACGCTTTAATGCATGCGCAGAATGACCCGCCCCGTATATCCCACAACCTGTTGGCCCTCTGGATGGGAAGTTCAAGTATATAAAAAAAAAACAAAGATGGAACAAATCAATAAACACACTGTCATTTGCCTACACTGCAGGAAGGAGTTTTTGTTTCACCGAAGCACCTCAAGTTTAAATTACCATCTCAACGCCAAGCATGTATTTGTCGGGCCTTCAACTTCAGGTGTTACATCTGGCTTGTGTCAGACCACCCTCACCGAACGCAGGGCATTAAGTAAGTCTACCTTTGACAAGTTGACTGACACAATTGCCAAATGGATTGCCAAGGACTGTAGACCGATTAATATTGTTGAGGACAAGGGCTTCACAGAAGTTTTGAAAGTTGCAACTCTTGACGCGTTCTACAAGCCACCGTCAAGAGGCACAGTAATGAATAAAATCCATGAACTCGATGAAGCTAAAAAGAAAACTAAGGAAGAGGATTTGGCTTCAGCAGAATATGTCGCCCGACAGGAGACGACCGGACCTCTGTGAGTAACAATAATTATCTGGGTATAACTGCACATCACATCACTAAAACCTGGGAACTGAAGTCGTTTGCATTAACCGTAATGAAAACAGAAGAGCGTCACTTTGCAGAGGCATGTGCAGAACAGTTTCAAACAGTAGCATGCAAGCGCTGTTTCGAATTAAGGTTATCTTTTAGTTTGATTTTAAAAAAATGTTCTGAATAACACATCCTATATTCACTAAGAGCCAGCTTGCCTACGACCCTGTAGAACAGGATAAAGCGACTAGAGATAATGAGATGAGATGAGTTATGGTGTGGTATGATTTAGTTGGTTATTTTTCAATCTTAATAATACCATCATTTGGATTTGTCATAAATAAATAAAAAAACAAGCGTTAAGCATACATAATCCGCAGCTACCCTGTGATTAATCAGATTAAACATTTTCATCATTTGACAGCCCTTTTTTATATACATCTGTGTTGATTAACGTTTCTTCCTATTTAAGTGAAGGTTTGCATGTAAATATTTGTAAAATACTCGTGGACATTTTGCTGTGGTTTTTTTTTTCAAGGCTTTTTAAAAACTTGGCATCTTTGACCATTTTAATGGCAGAAAAATCGAGTTGAGACGAGCACATTGGCTGGAACATTACAAAAGTGAAATGAAGAGGAAGAGTGTGGGGCTTCCGGGGGTGGTGTCAGCTGTGTTTATTGAGGGGGGGGGGGGGGGGGGGGGGGGGACCTTTTGGCCCGTTTTTGAGTGATATTGGGCGGCACGGTGGTGTAGTGGTTAGCACTGCCACCTCACAGGAAGGTGGTTCTGGGTTTGAGCCCAGTGCCCAACGGGGGGGCCTTTCTGTGTGGAGTTTGCATGTTCTCCCTGTGTCTGCATGGGTTTCCTCCGGTTACTCAGGTCCCCCCCCACAGTCCAAAAGGCATGCAGTTAGGTTCACTAGCTACTCTAAATTGTCCATAGGTGCGAATATCTGAGCACAAGTAGTATGGCGGCTGCTAGTGGTGCCTTTGTATGCCTTTGAGCCGGCCATGTTGAGTTGTTTCCTTCATAATTCAGCTATTCCGCTGCAAAAAGGATGATTCTAGTGCTACTGAACTCACGGAAATGGTGCTTTATAAGTCCATTATAATCATCATCATCGACTTAGGATTAACTTCTTACACAAAACTGTTGTGTCCCCTACAGTATCAGCAGAAACAGATAACTAGAACGTCAAGGATGTAGTAGCTCATCTGGCCTGCCATCAAAACAACCATGACTACCAAAACATCAAAGAGAACTGAAATGTGACAATGTGAGAGAGGACCAACCTCCACGAAAAATTGTTTACAACAGGAAAATCAACAAAGGACTAAATTTTGTTCCCCAAGGGAAGAGCTACCCAAAACATCGATCAGAGCTAAAGTCGCATGATAAATGAGAGAGGGTGATACAATTCTAGCCAGAAGAAAACTTGTTAAGTTGACCTAATTACTAATTTGTTAGCAAAAAAAAAAACTGACAATACAATGACTAAGTTTGGTGCAGAAGATCTAGTTCTTTCAAATAAAACAATCAGAACTGAAATCCATTGAGAACTGAAGGAGGAGACATGATTTACTGTAACTGAAAATAAACAAAGTTGTAAACAAATTGTTCACAAGAGGAAAATCAGCAAACAAAAGATCAAGTTTTGTTCCTCATGGGAAGATCTACCCCAAACATCGATCAGAACTGGAATCGGATGAGAAATGAGAGAGGAGATATAATTCTAGTGAGAGGCTTGGAAAATTCATTAAATTTAGCCTAATTACTAACTCGTTAGCAAAAAAATTAGTCAAAACAACGACCAAGTTTTGTGCGGAGTGATGAGTTCTTTCAAACAAAACAATTGGAACGGAAATCTGTGGAGAACTGAAGGAGATATGATTTAACAGAATTGTGACAGACGATGGACAGATGGACGACAGACACCACGCCATGGCAATAGCTCATCGGCCTTATGGCCAGATGAGCTAACCACGAGAAAGTCATAAGAAGACTAAATAAGTTTCATTTATATAGCGCCTTTCACAATCTCAGGCTTGCTTTACGTGGGGGATTGGGGATGCAGTTTAAGCAGTAAAGGAGGAAGGGGAAGTGTTCAATGAAGAGAAGCCTTTAATTCAGATTATAAAGTAGAGAAAGAAGAGCAAATCACTGAGAGACTGAGGAACAGATGTTCCAGAGTTTGGGGTCATGGCACTGAAAGACCTGCCTCTCAAGGTGAAAAGCTTGGTGCATGGGACAGCAAGGAGATTATTGATAGAAGACCTGAGAGAGGGAGAGGGGCAATAAGAGGTCAGAAGCTCACTAAGGTAGGGAGGGAGCAAGGTTATGCAGGGCTTTGAAAGTGAGAAGCAAGATTTTGAACTTAATATGGGACTGAACCAGTAGCCAGTGTAAACAAGAGGGGATGGGGGTGATGGGAGTGGAGTGCTTGGTATGGGCAAGAACTGGAACTGCAGAGTTCTGAATATACTTTTGTTTTTGTAAAGACTTAGCCAGCAGGCCGATGAAGAGCGGAATTGCAGTAGTCTAAGTGGGGCATAATGTTAGCATGAACCAGAGTTTGTACATCATTAATAGTCAGAAATGGGCAGAGACAAGCAATGGTACGGGGACGAAAGAAATAAATTTTGGTGAGGTGGCTGATATGAAGATCAAAATTAATTGATGGGTCAAACAGGACATCAATATTTCTGACAGGAGCAGGTTTAACAAGATCAACTATGAGCTACTGCTCACTTACGTATCCCCCCGCTCTCGCTTATATCAGAATGCAAGCAATCGATGGAATAGGACACTTATTATGAATGTTGACTTCAACAAATAATTAACCCTGAAACAAGGAAGTAAAGAGCAGTGTTCTCCCCAGGGATTTCAAATAGCATCCTGGTAAACTGTCATTTTGAAATCACGTTTTGCTTCTTGAAATAGCATCAAAATCCACGCTACATGTTTCATAAATACATTCAGTCGGTAAACAGGAAGTCGATGGGCGACAGACCTGAAAACGGTAGACATGGTATAGAACCCCAAGCTGAAGCTCGGTACCAAATATCAAGCACTTGCTATTTGTAGTTGCTGAGAAAATCGTGATGAAAATTTTGTAAATCCACGCTACATGTTTCATAAATACATTCAGTCGGTAAACAGGAAGTCGATGGGTGACAGACCTGAAAACGGTATAGAACTTGAAGCTGAAGCTCGATACCAAATATCAAGCAGTTGTGATTTGTAGTTGCTGAGAAAAGTGTTACAACATTTTTGTAAAGCCACACTATACATTTCGTAAATACATTCAGTTGGTAAACAGGAAGCTGATGTGCGACAGACTTGAAAATGGTACTGTACACACGGTACAGAACCACAAGCTGAAGTTTGGTACCAAGTGGCTATGATTTGTGGGTGCTGTGAAAAAGGGTGTTTCGGACAGATGGAAATATGGAGATACGGACAGAGGTAAACCAGTATAAACACACACACACACACACCCCTTTGGAGCGGGGGTATAAATAAACAGCATCAATAAAAAAAAAATTGGAGGATGAAATGGTACAGATTTGGGGCGAACCAGTAAAATTTCAGTTTTATCTGTGCTTAACTTGAGAATGTTATCCTGTATCCAAAGCTTTAAATCAAATATACAGTAAATTAGTGTACTGGGACAAGAGTCTATGGGGGAGTATGTACTGCGATGTCACTGGATATCATCTGCATGGCAGTGAATGTTAAGACCATGGCTACGAATAAACTTAACAACAGGTAGGATGTAAATTAGAAAGAGAAGGGGCTCACAAACTGATCCCTGAGGGACACCACAGATAACAGGAGAGGTGGAGGACTTGTGTGGCCCTAGTGTGATAAACTGTTGTCTGTCTGTGAGATACAACCTGAACCACTGTTTCAGCAATATCAATAGAAGAAAGATGGGAAATGAGTGCATCATGATTAACAGTGTCAAATGCTGCACTTAATTCAAGGAGAAGGTGGATACTGAGTGAACCACTATCGACAGACAGGAGGAGATCATTAACACCACGCAGAAGAGGTGTCTCAGTGCTTTGCTGAGTACGGAAACCAGACCGAAAAAGTACACAGTGTGCGCGATCATTCAAAAAGGCACGGAGTTGGATAGCTATCACTCTTTCCATCACTTTAGCTAGGAAAGGAAGATTTGAGATCGGTCTGTAATTGGAAAGAGATGTTAGAGCCAAGTCAGCTTTCTTGAGGATGGGGGTAACTGCAGCAGTTTTGAGGGCAATAGGGACAGAGCCAGAAGAGAGACATGTATTAATTACTAACAAGTGGAATACTGTTTATCAATGAACATGTTTTAAGTCGAGGGGTGGGGGCAGGTTCGAGCTGACAGGAGGAAGGGTTCGACTTAACGATGAATTCGGAGACAGAACGAGAGTCAACAGTTGTGAAACATGTGAGTTTTGTAACCGGAGTAGGAAAATTAACAGGGGAGAATGAGTGAGAAGTAAAAGGAAAACAGTGATGGACATGGTTGATTTTGTTTTCAAAGGAATGTACAAAAGCCTGAGACTACTTAGTTGTATGAGGACATGCTAGTACAGGAGGTTGCAGGCATTTGTTAACAGTATTGAAGCCAAGCAGCCTTTATTACACATACACTGTATTTAACCCATCTGAAGCAGTGAACACACGCATAAGTGAGCAATGAGCGCGCACACATACCCAGAGCATTGGGCAGCCATGCTACATCGCCCAAGGAGTGGGTGTGGGTTAGGTGCCCAACTTCAGGCCATGGCTGCCCCATGTTAACCTAACCGCCTGTCTTTGGACTGTGGGGGAAACCGGAGCACCCGGAGGAAACCCACGCAGACACAGGGAGAACATGCAAACTCCACACAGAAAGGCCCCCGTTAGGGTGCATCAGTTGCCCCCTAAAAATGAAAAGTTTCTCCGATCATGATGCATTTTTGTTTTTATGTTCCTTTTGGTAAGAAAACACACTGGGTGAAATATTTTGACAAAATTCAAAAGTTTAATGGTGGCACCAGGAGCTCAAAGTTATGGAAAAAGCTGCTATTTTATGACTTTTATGACAAAATTTCCATCACTTTTCATGAAACATTATGGCACCTTATAGAGTATACCAAATATCTTAGATACACATTTTTAGTACATATTCTAAATATATTATCAAGCACAGTTTGAGTTTTAGCTGTTCATTGAATCATTGTTCAACTACTTTTAAATAATACAAATGTATTATGAATCACATTAATGCTTCTCAATCCCTTGCAAAGGTTCTTAACATGATCTCTGGGTCACAAGAAATCAATAAATGGAGTCCAACATTGTGATTCAAACCTTACGCGAAAACATAAAATAAGCGTTTTTTGGCGAAAAATGAACCTCATGGTGCCACCGTTAGACTTTTGAATATGGTCAAAAATTTTACAGGACATCTTTATTGGTGAAAAGGAACACCCAAACAAAAATGCATCAGATTTTATGAAAGTCAGGGCAACTGATGCACCCTAGCCCCCGTCGGCCACTGGGCTTGAACCCAGAACCTTCTTGCTGTGAGGCAACAGCGCTAACCACTACACCACTGTGCTGCCCTACTGATGAGTGTCCCTGGCCTAGACTCGGCACCATTTATGATGGGGTTAGTTGGAGTGAGCAGCATTAAGAGCGTCCCTATACTTGTTAATATGCTCCATGTATAACTGAGTGCACAGTAAGGCCAGTTTTCTTATAATGGCACTTAAGACACCAGCTCATGGCCTTCATTACTCTGAGCTCAGGGGTAACCCAAGGACAGGAGCAGGAGGCTAGGACAAGCCAATTCTTTAAAAGGGCTAAATCACTGAGCAGTTCAGAGATGGTGTCATTATAAAGGGAAACCATACTCTCAGGGGAAGAGAGTTTATGTAAGTCAGACAGAGATGAGGACTGAAGGGAAGTAGCAAACAGATTGGAGTTGACAGACCTACTATGATGAAAGGAGACAGAGATTTTCTCCAAAGAAGGAGGATTAGAAATGGGAAAGCTGTATTCAATAAGTATATGACCAGAGATACTATAAACTGAACCAGAGACGGAGACATCATTCAAACCAGTAGAACAGAGCAAATCAAGAAACCATGAGTGCAAGTTGGAAAGTCAACATTCAAAGTTAAAGGTAAAACATTCTAATATTGAGAGGAACTCCGATGTGTAGGAGCGGTCAGTGTCAACATTGTGTCAATATTAAAATCAAAAAGCACAATTATGGCAGCACAAAAGCATGACATCATTGTGAGGAGTTTGTTAAATTCTGACAGGAAGCTTGCAGCAGCTTTGGAAGGATAATAAACTAACCGCAGCAGCAACAGAGGAGAGGAAACAACCTTCAGAGCAACATATTATATTGAGAGTCCTTTGACTTTTAATCCAGATCAATAAACCACAGGCAGGCCACTCCTCTTCCTGTTAATTGGGGTTTTGATAGGCACTTGTAACCAGAGGGAGCTAGCATGTTTAAATGTAGACAGTCACCAGGTTGTTGCCAAGTTTCTGAAAGAAAAAAGGAAAAAAAAAAAAAAAAACATGTCCACTTTCTTCTGGGTAATGAGGTCATTGATGAGTGAGGCTTTATTGGTTGCGGAACGAGCATTCAAAAGGGTGAGATTAAAGTCCAGATGGACAGGTGAGGAAGGTGCAGACAGTTGGATGAAGATGGTCATGATTCACTCCGCGGACAGTTCCAGAGTTGCACTGGTAGACATGATTGTGTCCATACTGTTGAGATAGGAACACTGGAGCTGTCGATAAACGGGTCCTCTTCCTGAGTGGTGGATGAGGAATGGGCGTTGGGCAATTCCAACTGACTGGCACAGATTGTACAACACAGCGATCCAAGCGGATGTGACAGTCAAGATGTTTTAATTCAGTCTGAGAGCATATTAGCTACATTGCCTGGTAATAAACAAACGAGTGCTCTGAGAGCACAAGATCCCCCGCTGGCAACTGTGCCATTACTCTGGTAAAATGCGACTGAATTGAACAAAATTACAATATGCGTATTACCGACATATAACAAAGAATCCTGGTCAAGTTGTCAAAGAATCCTGTCAAGAAATTCCTCCAAAAATTGAGAGGAGTTGATTTCAGAAGGTGAGCACCCTTCCCGGGACGGACAGATGGACATCGCCACAACATAATCCCCCTTCGGGCCTATCGGCCAGCGGGGGATAAAAAATGTGAGGGAAGTTGATTTCAGAAAGCAAGCACACCTTGATGAAATTTCCAAAGTACAAGTTTGTTAATAATCAAGGGCATAACTCTGCTAAAATTTGCCCAAATTAAACGAAATTTCAATATGCGTATAACTGTCATATAACAAAGCCTTTTGCCAAGTTTGGTGAAATTCCTCCATGAATTGTGAGAGGAGTTGATTTCAGAAGAACGTACACCCTCATGAAATTGTCAAAGTAAAAATTATTTAATCAACGGTCAAACACTCTGGTAAAATTTTCACAAACTAAATTAAATCTCAATATGCGTATTACCATCATATAACAAGGCCTTTTGCCAAGCTGCAAGAAATTCATCCAAAAATTGTGAGAGGAGTTGATGTCAGAGAGGCGCACGGTGGTGTAGTGGTTAGCACTGTCGCCTCACAGCAAGAAGGTCCTGGGTTCGAGCCCAGCAGCCGGCAAGAGCCTTTCTTTGCGGAGTTTGCATGTTCTCCCCGTGTCCGCGTGGGTTTCCTCTGGGTGCTCCGGTTTCCCCCACAGTCCAAAGGCATGCAGGTTAGGCTAATTGGTGGCTCTAAATTGACCGTAGGTGTGAATATGAGTGTGAATGGTTGTTTGTCTCTATTGCCCCTTTTCCACCAAAGCAGTTCCAAGGCTGGTTGGGCCCAGTGCTTAGTTTGGAACCGGGTTTTCTGTTTCCACTGACAAAGAACTGGCTCTGGGGCCAGAAAAAACGGTTCCAGGCTAGCACCAACTCTTTGCTGGGCCAGAGGAAAGAACCACTTACGTCGGGGGGTGGGGGTGGTGGAGTTGTTAAGACCGACAACAATAGCAAGACTGCGAAAGATCGCCATTTTTAAGCGACGAGAAGCAGCAGCTGTACAAACGCGAAGTCATCCATTATTGTTGCTGTTGCTGCTTCTTCTTCTCCGTGTTGTTGTTGCTTCGATGTTTGTGCCAAGGTTTATGCAAACGCAGCGACGTAACTGACGTATACAGCGACGTAACTGACGTATATAGCGACGTAATGACGTGGCTCCCCTTAGCACCCCGAGCTATGGAAAAGCAAACTGGTTCTTAGCTGGCTCGCAAGTTGAACAAGTTGTGAACCAGCACTGGCCCCGAACCAGCCCTGGAACCGATTTGGTGGAAAAGGGGTATATGTGTCAGCCCTACGATGACCTGGCGACTTGTCCAGGGTGTACTTTGCCTCTCGCCCATAGTTAGCTGGGATAGGCTCCAGCTTGCCTGCAACCCTGTAGAACAGGATAAGCAGCTACAGATAACGGATGGATGGATGGAGTTGATGTCAGAAGGAAAGCACACCTTCACGAAATTGTCAAAGAACAAGGCTGTTAAATCAAGGGCTGTAACTCTGGTAAAATGCGACTGAATTGAACAAAATAACAATATGCGTACTAATGAACATAACAATGCCTCTTGCCAAGTTTGGTGAAATTCCTCCACAAATTGTGAGAGGAGTTGATTTCAGAAGGAAAACACACTCTCATGAAATTGTCAAAGTATAATTTTGTTAATCAAGGGCTGAAACTCCGGTAAAATGTGACCCAATTTAACGAAATTACAATATGTGTATTACCGACATACAACAATGCCTTCTGCCAAGTTTGGTGAAATTCCTCCACAAATTGTGACTTGATTTCAGAAGGTCAGCACCCGGGATGGACGGATGGATGGAAATCGCCACAACATAATCCCCTCTTTGAGCCTTTCGACCAGCGGGGGATAAAAACAGGCAGCGAAACTCTGGACGTCAGCCGTAGTCATGACAGAAAAGAAAAGTGAAGTGAATATGCCACACAACACCACACTAACATCAGACCACACACATTAGCCAACCCATATCTCATTACATGACCAGGTAGAAGTTGTGAGAAATGCAGCTGAGCTGCCCTTACATCAATCCAGACTTGCAACAGCAACAAAGCAAGGAGGTAGAAACTCACTCATGACAGATGAAGTCAAAGTGCAGGAGAAGACAAAGAGGGCTCATGCAGGTAATAAGCAGGTGTGCTTGAGGCATTATCACAAAGCAAGCTTAAGTTTACAAAGCAAGTAGAAAGGTAAAAAAGTGTCAACAGAAACACCGGTGAGAAGCGGCAGCCAAACGCGCACAGCATACTCTTGACGAAAGGACGAAACTAACCGGGTTGACGTACGGCTCGTCAAACAGCTCCTCATAGAACGAGCTGCAGCCTTGCCTCTCCAGCTCTGCGTTCTGATTGGCCGATCCAGTGCGGTGCAAACCTGACTCTTGACCCTGACAAGAAACACAAAACCCACATCAAAAAACATTTCGAAGAAGTCATTTCCTCATTCATTCACACTTCACAAAAGGTTCAGAAGCATTAGGAGTCTTTAATCTCACATGTATGCAGTGGGCAGAGTTTTAATCTTACATGCAATGGGCGGAGGTAGCTGATGGAGTCTTTCCACCACTGGGAATCACTGATGGTGTTCAATACAGCCTTGGTGTTTATCGTGGTGCTGGTCAGAACCTCAATGGTGCGGGCGGTTGTCCTCTGGAGAAGAGCTGAGGGCTGAGAGACTCCTGACTCTCCACCTCCAGCAGCAGTGTGCTAGAATCAAACAGAAGCATGGCACAGCTCAGAAGCACGGAGTATAAAAGAAGGTCCAACATCTGAGTTTACAGGTATCATAAAGTATGAAGGACAACCAGAGCTAAAATGCTGCATTAGAAATAAAACAGAATAAAATGCGAGCTACTGTTTAGATCATGTTATTGGAGAACAGGCTAAATAAGCAGGAATAAAGTCGCTACAATTTCGTAATCCTTACGATTCATGCATGGGGAGACTTGAAGAACACTGTGTATTCCCGAAAGAGTCTCATCCAACACAAAATGGCTCATTAAAAAGGGAAAATTCTTTAATACAAGGAAACCAAAATGATTCATGCAATTCCTTGCAGAAAACTCGGACTTTTAGAATGTCATTCCAGCAACTATTAGATAACCTAACATAATATCACATCATCATATGGAGGAGCAATGGCTCTACAATAATCATCAAAACTTTCAGCTTATTCCAGAACAAATGCTAATGAGGAGGCTGATTAATGTTCGAGTTCATGTGGTTACTAAATCAGGGCTTTTGAGGCTAACAGGTTACTGCAATGCCATTTCTCAATAAGGTGACCTATTTTTTTAAAGGTTGTGAAGCACGACAAGTATAAAAGCAGATGAACCCCTGTAGAAATTAGCAACTGGTCCATGCTGGAAGCAAAACCACCGGCTCAAAAAGTAACACTTTAATTCAATCACCTAATTAATTTCATGCTTTTACAATACACTCGCTCACAACCAGATCCACTCTGTAACCATTATGGGTTCCATCATGCTGACACTGAATTCCCAATTCTGATTGGTCGTTTCTACTAACACACTCGCTCTTTGAACTTGCATGGCAGACACTCCATATAAATTCATTAAAAGGGTTGTTGATTAGTTTTCCTATCTGTTTCCAGCACTCCTGTTTAATTCATGTGGGAAATAATTACTTGGAAAACTTCGTCTTCTTCTGAAGATCTACTTGCAAATTTAGAGTCTCTCTCAGAATTTAACAAGTACAATTAGTACACAAAGCACATAAAATGCCCCAGTGTAAAAGGATGTAAATGAGCATCTCTTTCTCTCTCTCATCATATATTATATGGATTTTTGGAGGGTTAGCACCATTTGATTTACACAACATACCTACCACTTTAAAGATGCAAACTGTTGTTTTATTGTGTCACAAACAATAAGATGAAAAAACAGAAATCTGGAGTGTGCATAGGTATTCACCCCCTTTCGTATGAAACCCCTAAATAAGAGCTGGTCCAATCAATTAACTTCGTAACTCACATAATTATTTGAATAAGATTCACCTGTGTGCAATCAAAGTGTCACATGATCTGTCACGTCTGTATAAATCAACCTGTTCTGGAAGGACCCTGACTCTGCAACACTACTAAGCAAGCAACATGAGAACCAAGGAGCCTCCAAACAGGTCAGAGACAAAGTTGTGAAGAAGTATAGATCAGGGTTGGGTTATAAAAAATATCCCAAACTTTGAATATCCCACGGAGTGCCATTAAATCCATTATAGCACAATGGAAGGAATATGGCACTGACGACAAACCTGACAAGAGAAGGCCGCCCACCAAAACTCACAGACCAGGCAAGGAGGGCATTATGGAAGTGGGGCTTTATGGAAGAGTGTTCAGAAAAAAGCCATTGCTGAAGAAAACATGTTTGGAGTTTGCCCAACAGCATGTGGCAGACTCCCCAAACACATGGAAGAAGATTCTCTGGTCAAATGAGACTAAAACTGAACTTTTTGGCCATGATGGGAAATGCCATGTGTGGCGCAAACCCTGAGAAAACCACCCCTACAACGAAGCATGGTGGTGGCAGCATCATGCTGTGGGGATATTTTTCATCTGCAGGTACAGGAAAGCTGGTCAGGATTGAAGGAAAGATGGATGGCACTAAATACAGGGCCATTCTGGAGTAAAACCTATTTGAGTCAGCCAGAGGTTTGAGACTGGGATGAAGGTTCACATTCCAGCAGGACAATGAACCTAAACATACTGCTAAAGCTACACTGGAATGGTTTAAAGGGAAACATTTAAATGTCTTGGAAAAGCCAAGACCTCAATCCAACTGAGAATCTGTGGCATAACTTGAAGATTGCTGGACACCAACGCAACCCATCTAACTTGAAGGAGTTGGAGCAGTTTTGCCTTGAGGAATGGGCAACAATCCCAGTGGCTAGCTGTGCTGAGCTAACAGAGACATAACCCAAGAGACTTGCAGCTGTAATTGTAGCAAAAGCTGGCTCTACAAAGTATTGACTTGGGGGGGTGGGGGGGGTGAATATCTATGCACACTCCAGATTTCTGTTTTTTTTTCATCTTAATTATTGCTTGTGTCACAATAAAACAACAATTTTCACCTTTAAAGCTATAGGCATGTTGTGTAAATCAAATGGTGCTAACCCCCAAAAGTCCATTTTAATTCCAGCTTGTACTGCGACAAAACAGGACAAACACTAAGGGGGATGAATACACAGTGAAGACACTGTGCATAATTATGTATATAAATAATTTTTTTTTGTGGCGAGAGGATGTTTTTATTTGTACATGTGTACCATATATGTATTTCTACTTTCACAAACCTCTTCAAAACCTTCATTTTACAAACAATACCAGCAAACAGGTCATAAGCGCATGGCCTGAAGCATTAACGCGAAAAAAAAAAAAACACACTTCAGTGAGCACATGAATCTTTAAGCACTCTCGTGGCAATTCTTTTAACAGTGAGCTGTGAATCGAGCAGCTCGGCTTGAAGGCCATCATATTTACAGCGGATGAAAAATGCAGCAAGCACTTTATATCCTGAATAACTTGCTGAGCGCTCATGTTTAACAGCTCGCTGTGCTCACACAAGGCAAGAACGCTTCCTCATACATTCTCCTGGTTTAATCAATTCACAGAGTGCTACCTGATCTGGATCGTCCCCTGCTCCTGCCGCTTGGGATGGATCGATTTTGTAGTTCACCGCCTGGTAAAGAATCTAAATAAATAAATAAATAAATAAATAGTAGTAGAAAGAAATTAACAAGAAAACAGAACAGACACACTAAACACACCTTTCATTTTTTTTTCTTACAAAGCTGCAGTTTTATATTGAGTTCACAAGCTGCTGCTTTGCTGTTACTTGATGTTCCTGTGCAATGTTTCTTTAAGTATAAATGATTCAGTGTTATTTCACTTTCTTGTTTTACGTACCAATTGTGTTTTAGCACTCAGCTGGAAGCAGACTCGCACTTCCAAACTTCAGTTGAAAGCAGTAACGATGCAGATGTTTACTGAGCGTGTGTTAATGTCAAATAGTTATACAATATTCCATGAAACTCTAAATCAAAGGTGGACAAATCAGTAGCCGGGTTCATGCTTGCAGTTATCAGCCAATCATTTGACCTTGCCGTGACCTTGACCCTGTTTGGTTCATCCCTAATGTCTAGCTACATGATTTAAAAAAAATTATAATAATAAAAAAATAAAATCTATCATATCTTTTTATTAGTAAAGTCCCCAAGGTTATGGATTATGCAACGATATCAGCTTTTATACCAATGAGCCGGCTGTTTTAAATAAATAAATAAATGAATGAATAAAGGTCAAGCTCTAACACTGGCACTGGAAATGAGGGCAAATGAGTGCGATGTAAGGGGAAACACACCTGTGTTTGTAGAGAGCTGGAGGCCGCTAGAAGGTTCTGGATGTTGGCAGGAGGGCAATGGGTCAAAGCAAACGCCATCAGCTCCTGACGAGCCAAGAGCTGCGTGTAGCTCTCACACTGACCTAGCTGAGAACAAACATCCCAACCCTGGCTGTAGCCTAGAGAGAGAGAATAATTCAGAAATGAAATATGAACCTATTTTCCAACCATGCTGTTATTGGGGCTCTGTGATTTCTGCTGATAGCAATCAGAGATCATCACTCTTTCTGTTTCTCTGTTCTGTGCTAATTTACTCAGTGTCGTCGTCATCATCATCATCATCATCATCATTATTACAGTTATTAATTGTATTTATTTTATTTTTTATTAAAAAATGTCTCTCATATTTACTTTAACCTCAAATGAAATCAAGAAGCTCCATTTCAACTAAGATTAAGGTAACCGTGAACTGCATAAAACTGAATAAGATGAACGTTAGTGAAAAATTCAACAGTATTCAATGTTCATGTTACAGCAATTTCTTTTTTAATGTTCAAGTAAAATTTTATAGTGTTGAATGTTGATGAATAAAGTGTAAATTTGGGTTTACACAGTACTACACTGTATTGGGGCCAGGTTAGTATAATCCTCACGACACTATCACTACAGTTTTCCCTTTTCCACACAATCCAATCCAAGATCAGAACGAATACATCAACACCAGGTCTGATGCATATTTTATAATGGTGGAAAAACTTAATGACTTCATCCAGGAGTTTGTGTAACCCATACCGTCTCGTCTGTAACCTCAGCAAGCGGACGTGTTTCATTTCTTTTCTGAAGAAGAATCATTAAAAAAAGGGGTACAACCTGTAATTGAGTCTTAAACGGCAGTACAGTAACATAGCCTTGCCTTGCTTGCTACTGCTTTTTTTTTAAACTTTTTAATTAAGTAGCTTTATAGTCGGTTTTCAAGACGGTGCCTAAAAGGCTGTAATATTTGATACAGATTATGTTACTGGCCTTGGTTGTATTATTTGCTCTTCTTAATGAGTTTCCGCTCACAAAGCACCACCACTGCCTCTTTATTTTTATGTTCACTTTGTAATGCTCATTATGTAGTCTACAAGTAAGTTGTTTAGGTGCATGCTTCTCGAAAATGGGGTTTGTGAAGCATAGCTAAGTGTTCCTTTTTTTGTGCAATTTTGTACAGTAGTGGATATCACAACCGAACATGATCAAAGTTATTATTATTATCTGGTCTTTTGAATTGAATGGGTTTAATCGAAACTTCTACAAAATTTGGGATATTTTCCAACACACAGTAAAAACAAAGATCTGTGAATTCATGTGAACCTTTACTGAATTGACAAAAATACAAAGAAAAGATTTTCAGTAGTTTTACTGAAAAATTGTACTTAATTGTACTTCATAAATATAAACAAAGTTAGAATTTGATGCCTGCAACACACTCAAAAAAGTTGGGATAGAGGGATTATTACCACAGTATTACATCACTTTTCATTTTAATAACACTTTTTAATCATATGAGATCTGAGTGTAGTAAATGTTGCAGCTTTGCAATTGGAGTTTTTGTCCATTCTTGCTTGATACAAGACTTCAGTTACTCAACAGTCCGTGGTCACTGTTGTCTGACTCTCCTCTTCATGATTTGCCATACATTCTCATTAAGAGAGATCTGGACTGGCAGCAAGCCAGTCAAGCACACGCACTCTGTGTATATGAAGCCACACTGTTGTATCCCGTATAGAATAATGCCTGGCATTGTCCTGCTGAAATAATCATGGACTTCCTGAGAAGAGATGTCGCCTTAATGGCAATATGTCTCTCTAAAACTCCAATATACTGTATGCCTCTGCATCAATGGTACTTTCACATACATGCAGCTCACCCATGCTGTGGGCACTGATGCACAACCATACCATCACAGATGTTGGCTTTTGCACCTTTCTCTGATAACAAACTGGATGATCATGTTCACCTTTGGCACAGAGAACTCAATGTCCGGGTTTCCCGAAAACAAGTTGTGGAGTCATCTGACCACAGCATGTTTCCACTGTCTTTCAGTCCATCTGAGATGAGCTCAGGCCCAGAGAAATCTGTGGCATTTCTGCATAGAACTGATGAATGGCTTCCCCCATGTGTAATACAGTTTCAAGTTGCATTTCTGGATGCAATGGCGGACTGTGTGAAGTGTCAACAGTTTTCTGAAGTACTCCCGAGCTCATGTGGCTTTATTTGCCATGTTAGCATGACGGTTTCTCAAGCAGTGCCACCTGAGGGCTCAAAGGTCACACACATTCAGCAGTGGTTTCCGACCTTGCCCTTAACACACTGAGATGTCGCTGAATTCCCTGAATCTTTTCACAATATTATGTACTATAGATACTGAAAGACCTAAACTCTCTGCAATCTTGTGTTGAGAAATGTTCTTTTTGAACTGATGTACAATTCTCTCATGAATTTTGGCACACAGGAGTGAACCACAACACAGCCTTGCTTACAAACAATGAGCCTTTGGTGCTGCTCCTTTTATACCTAATCATGATTCCCTCACCATTACCAATTAACCTACTGTACCCCGCCTTTCGCCCGTAGTCAGCTTGGATAGGCTCCAGCTTGCCTGCAACCCTGTAGAACAGGATAAAGTGGCTAGAGATAATGAGATGAGATGAGATTGTGGAATCTTCCAAAATGGTGTTACTTGAATAGCCTATAAACTTTTCAGTCTTATTTTGCCTCTGTCCCAACTTTTTTTTGAGTGTGTTATACAGGAATCAAATTCTAACTTTGTTTATATTTACAAAATCCAATTAAGTTGATTAGTAAAACTACTGAAAATCTTGTCTTTGTACTTTTGTCAGTTAAATAAAGGTTCAAGTGAATTAACAAATCACAGATTTTTGTTTTTTATTGCATTTTGGAAAACATCCCAACTTTTATGGAAATTGGGTTTGTATAACTCAAAAACAAGTCTATTCAAATTTCAGTTGAATTTTCAGAAAATATGTCCTGTGAGTGAATACTTGAGGATTTATTTGGCTCAAGTGTGTCCACCAAATAATCACACTCTTAAAAAAAAAAAAGATTATGTTTATAGAATCAATCGCATTCCTTTTTGGTGTCTCTAGTCATTGTTAATATGCTTTTTTTTATAATTTAACAATTAGTTTAACAAAAGATTTACCTATTTAATAACATTAGAGAGTAGAGTTGAGCCGGATACTCGGCTGAAATGAGTATCCGGTACGGATAAAGCACTTTTGCAGAGTACGAGTATTATACGAGTAATAAGAGTCAATATCTGTGCTCGGACTGAATGAAAATCCTCACACAGCGTCCCTCCCCTATACACACCGCTCTGCTCACTCACACAGAGAACAGCTCTCTGTCTCTCTCTCTCTGCCGGTTGTCGGAGTTTTTTTTCTTTTTAAACCATCAGTTGGCTCTAACCAGTTTTGTTTTACTTCACGCACTAAGTGTCTGACACTTTCTAGGTAGTAGTGGTATAAATAATATTACAAATTAAGCTACACACACACACACACACACACACACACACACACACACACACACACCTGGTGTAGAAATAAAAAAAATTAAAAACCAAAAAAAAAAAAAAAAAAAAAAAATCACACTGATCATAAAAAATTAAAAGTTAAAAAAGAAAAAGTTATGTTGAGTATGAAAACTCTTGTTCATTACATTTCATTTCATAATTGCAACCGCATGTGTTGTATTCATTGTTGCAAAACTTGTTCTGTAAATAGTTCATTTACTATCGTGATCAAAACCATTGATCTGAAGCTCAATGCTGATGCTGTCCTGTAAATAGTTTTCTAATCAGCAATAAATATAACAATTTCTGATCAACCCATATCAACTGCATGCTTAAAATAACATACTGGTTAAAGCCCCGCCCATTTCAAGACAACCAGACCCACTTCCGGGTTACATTCTGCCCACTTCCGGGTTAGGCCCTGCCCACTCCGAGTACGGATACGGATAATTCATATGGTTAACAGATACAGATACAGACATGGGTGTAGCGGACGCGGGGTACACGGGGGACATGTCCCCCGCACTTCCCGTATTTGTGCCCTCTGTCCCCCGCACTTTTTACAGCCATTACAACCACTCAATTCATTTTTAACATGTGGAAACGCGTTTTTCCAAGCCGCCTCTAAATGCATCATGAGCAGGCGGAGCTCAGGCGGCAAACAAACCCTGCTGTCGTGTGTGATCAGAGACGCTTTAGAAAATATTGTATGAGTATCTTTGGTGTGATTCAGATCTGGGCAGCGCTTCTTCTGTATGTTCAGCAAACCAGCCAAGAGGCTAAAGACTTTAGACAGTTTTTTTCCAAACAAACCGTGTAAGTTGAGTAATGCTGTTGAATGTAGATAATGTTTAGCTAAAAGATGACAAATAGATGTTAATTTAGTTGGTTAAGCTAGCTAGCTAACTTAGAGGCGGTAGTAACTAGTTACATTTACTCCGTTACATTTACTTGAGTAACTTTTTGGATAAATTGTACTCTTAAGAGTTCTTTTGTTGCAAAATATGTTTTACTTTTACTTGAGTAATATTATTCTAAAGTAACAATACTCTTACTTGAGTAACGTTACTATTTTGGCTACTCTAAGATTACTCACTTCTGGGTAGAAAATAAGAATATAAATGTATTTGTGTGGGCGGCACGGTGGTGTAGTGGTTAGCGCTGTCGCCTCACAGCAAGAAGGTCCTGGGTTCGAGCCCCATGGCCGGCGAGGCAAGGCAAGGCAAGTTTATTTATATAGCACATTTCATACACAATGGCAGTTCAATGTGCTTTACAGAAGTAAAAACAAAAACAGTAAACAATAGAGAAATAAAATTACATAAAATAATTTTATCTTTATTCTAAAATAATTAATTAAAAGAATTAAAAGAATTAAAAGAAAATAATAAGAATTAAACAATAGTAGAAATAAAATATTAAAATGCCAAAAAGAAAAAGGAGAAAGAGAAAGAGAGAAAAAAAAACCGAGCAGAATAAAATAGAATAAAGTTAAAATAAATTTAAAACATGCAGAGAAAAAGATTATAAAAAATGTAAAATATTAATTATTTAACAGAAAGCATCTGAAAACAGCTTGGTCTTTAACCTAGATTTGAAGCTGCCAACAGCAGGAGCATTTTTAATGTCCTCTGGCAGTTGGTTCCATAGCTGCACTGCATAGTAGCTAAAAGCTGCTTCACCACACTTTGTTTTAACAACTGGTTTTAATAGTAAATTTTTCTGTTGCGATCTGGTAGATCTGATTGGGTTAGGCCGCTGCAACATATCAGAGAGGTAATTGGGCCCTGTACCATTTAGAGATTTGTACACCAGCAGCAATGCTTTAAAGTCAATTCTGTAGCTTACTGGAAGCCAGTGAAGGGACCTTAGAATTGGAGTAATGTGCTCTGTTCTTTTTGTTCGTGTGAGAACCCTCGCCGCTGCATTTTGAACCAGCTGAAGTCGTTTAATGGTCTTTTTTGGCAGGCCTGTGAAAAGGCCATTGCAGTAATCAACCCTACTAGAGATGAAGGCATGTATTAGTTTTTCCAGATCATGTTTTGACATAAGTCCTCTTAGTTTGGAAATGTTTTTTAGGTGATAAAATGCCGTTTTAGTGATTGCTTTCATGTGACTGTCAAAGTTTAGCTCGCTGTCAATGAAAACACCAAGATTTTTAACCATTTCTTTAGTTTTAATCCCTTTTGTGTCAAGAATAGTGGTAATCCTGAGTCTTTCATCTTTTTTTCCAAATAGAATAATTTCTGTTTTATCTGTGTTCAGCTGAAGAAAATTTTGTGACATCCAGCTATTGATTTGATCGATACACTGGTAGAGACATTCAAGGGGGGCATAATCATTTGGTGATAGAGCAAAATAAATTTGGGTATCATCTGCATAGCAGTGATACAGAATTGAATTTTTATTGATAATTTGCCCAAGTGGGAGCATATAAAGGTTGAAAAGTAATGGTCCAAGAATCGACCCCTGGGGGACACCACAGGTCAAGGGCATTGACGTTGAGGAACAATTTCCCAGGGTAACAAAGAAGCTTCTATCTTTTAAGTATGATTTTAACCAATTGATAACTTTACCAGTCAATCCAACCCAGTGTTCAAGTCGATATAGCAGTATGTTGTGATCAACAGTATCAAAAGCTGCACTGAGGTCCAGTAATACCAGGACCGATGTTTTGCCTGCATCAGTATTAAGACGTATGTCATTTATAACTTTAATCAGCGCTGTTTCAGTGCTATGATTGGCACGAAATCCTGACTGAAAATTATCAAAACGGCTGTTTGATATCAAGAAGGCAGTTAATTGATTGAAGACAATTTTTTCCAGGATTTTCCCGATAAATGGTAGATTTGATATTGGCCTGTAATTATTTAACACTGAAGGATCCAGATTATTTTTTTTAAGAAGGGGCTTTACAACAGCTTTTTTTAGGGACACAGGAACAACACCAGTCTCCAAGGATGTATTTATGATTTGAAGCACATCTGTAATTATAAGATGAAGAACAGACTTAAAAAAGTTGGTGGGCAGAATGTCCAGTTCAGATGTTGAGGAACTGAGATTTTGTACAGTTTTTTCAAGAGTCTCATAATCAACTAAACAAAATTCTGACATTGTGTTAAAGTTATCTATCTGTGTCATTGGTGATTGCAGTTTTTCAATTTTTTGCAACTGAGATATATTATGAGAAATATTCTGCCGTATTTTATCAATTTTACCTTTGAAGAAGGATGCAAACTCATTGCATTTATTAACTGAGAGAAGTTCAGGTGCTAATTGTGGTGGGGGATTAGTTAGCTTCTCTACTGTTGAAAATAGCACACGGGCATTGTTCATATTCCTGCTGATGATATTGGAGAAGAAAGACTGTCTTGCTTTACGAATTTCATAATTATAATTACAAAGCATCTCTTTATGGATTTGATAATGGATGTGAAGTTTAGATTTGCGCCATTTTCTTTCAGTCTTTCTACATTCTCTCTTTAGCAGTTTAACAGCCGGGTACTGCTTCCATGGTGCTTTCTGCTTATCATTGATTCTTTTGATTTTGAATGGAGCAATATCATCCATAATTTGGGTCATATTTAAATTAAAAAATTCCAGTAAATCATCTACAGAGTCTGACATTTTGGTTGAGTTCTGAGAGAGAGCTTGCTTAAAAAGAGCACATGTGTTGTCGTTTATGACTCTCCTGCCTATAGTCGTTGAGCTATTCTGAATGTGAGGAGACATAGAAACTTCAAAGAAAACACAGAAATGGTCAGATAAGGCCAGGTCAACAACAGTATAAGAAACAGTAAGACCCTTTGTGATGACGAGGTCAAGAGTATGACCACGAGAGTGGGTCGGTCCCTGTACATGTTGTACCAGGTTAAAGTTATCAATAATTGCAAATAGTTCTTTGGCATAAATGTTATCAGTATTATCTACATGTAAGTTAAAATCCCCAGATATAATAAGACAATCAAACTCTAAGCAAATGACTGATAACAATTCACCAAACTCTTCAAGAAAGACTTTGGCTGAATGTCTCGGAGGCCTGTAAATAGTTAATAATAATATGTTAGGAGAGCATGTAACAAGTGCACATAAGTGTTCAAAGGACATAAAATCACCAAGTGAGGATTGTTTACATTGAAAAGAGACTTTGAAAATATTTGCGATCCCTCCACCTTTCCCTTGTCGGGTAACATTCAAAAAATTAAAATTTGGGGGAGCTGCTTCGATAAGGGTGGTAGCACTATTTGCTTGATCCAGCCAGGTTTCAGTTAGAAGCAAAAAATCAAGATTGTGTTTACAAATAAGATCATTAATTAAAAATGACTTGTTTAAAAGTGATCTAATATTCAGAAGGGCTAGTTTTACAGTAATATTTGGTTGTGCACTCTGATGCTGTTTTAAAACAGGAAGGAGATTAAATTGGTTCACCCCCAGGGTTAAATGTGCTCTATGTTTTCTGTTTCTTATCAACACAGGAATAGTGTCAACATCGGATCCCTGCTTTTTTCTACATCCATTTGCAGGGACCCAGAGTACATCAAACAAGACTTTCTAAATGTTCCATTTGGTTTGAGGGTGAAAGGACTGGAGATGACATGTATCTTTTGGATGGTGAAAAAGATTTGTAGCCAGCTGAAAGTCCTGGACGAACACAATTTTGATGAACTGGGTACACTGCTTGTCGCGACAAATTTGGACTAGAAAAAGAGAGCGTAGCCATAGGAAGCAGTTTTTTCATGCTATTTGGGAAATCCATCCGAGGAGAAGTGGAGTCATCTGTCTTTGAATGTTGGGAGGCCTGCAAGTCAGATGTTTGTGTGTCCTTGATGACGACTTGCAAAGATGATTGTTTAGGCTTTGTAACTATGTCAGTCTGCGACATCTTATCAACTGTTTTCCTCGGTGCTGGCTGAGAAAAGATTGCAAGTTTGTAGTGGTCTGCTAAGACTTTGGCTCCAATCCAGCTGAGTTCAGTGCTATTTGGCTTGTAGAATTCTTTGCGATTCCAAAAAAGATTAAAATTGTCTATGAAATTCATACCAAATGAAGAACAAGTTTTTCCAAGCCAGGTGTTAAGACTGAAGAGTCGAGAAAAAGCAAAACTTCCTCTCGCTGGGAGTGGGCCACTGATAAAAGATTGAATTCCAGTCTTGTAGAGCTCAGAAAAAAGTTTTCTGAAATCATCTTGGACAAACAGCTGTTCTCTGAAAACATCGTTTGCTCCCACATGTACAACGATACGCTTAATCGTTTTATGCTCGGACATGAGTTTCAAAATGCTGTCTTTGGTGTCAGAGATGGATGCATTTGGAAGACAACAAATAATCATCTCATAACCTTTTAATTGTCTTACAGTGGAATCACCAAGAACAAGGGTTGTGGGATCAGGTGGTGTTACGAGCTGCTTTTTGCCTCTTCTCACAGCTCTTCGATCTTGGTGCGATCTCTTTTTACTATGTGTTTGTCCACTTGACAAATCCTCTTCCACATCCCTGAGGCATTCAAATTTGTTCTGAAGCTTTATGGGCTGTGGATTTTCCATAGGATTGTAGATCCTATTGTAATTTGTAGAACGAGCTGGTGTTGAAGTAATTACTCTTCTGTTTTTGTTTTTAGGCTTAGCACCCATCATTTGCCAGTTTTCAGTACTCACATTTTGTACAGGTTGAGTTATGAATTCTTCCACTTGGTCTGTAATGTCCTCAGTCTGTCGGAGCGCAATCTCTGCATTCTCAGCCACTGTTTCTGTACTCCTTTCCTGAGATATCGCTTTTAATTCGTCCGTTTTTGGCAAAGCATTAATCTTTGATTCCAGAATAGAAATCCTCTGTTCTAATTCCATGCATTTTCTGCAGGATTTTTTGCTTCCTGGCATTTAAAAAAAAAAAAAAGTGGAAATTAAAATTAAATTTAAAAGCTTATAAAGATGAAGAAAAGAGAAGAGAAAAAAAAAAGTGGAAATTCAATGAGAAAGTAAAGTATAGAAATAAAGATTAAGAAAGCAGGAGCAAAGCAAAGAAGCGTCCTACTCGCTTGAGTAGGAGGAGCAAAAAAAGGCGAGGGCCTTTCTGTGTGGAGTTTGCATGTTCTCCCCGTGTCCGCGTGGGTTTCCTCCGGGTGCTCCGGTTTCCCCCACAGTCCAAAGACATGCAGGTTAGGTTAACTGGTGACTCTAAATTGACCGTAGGTGTGAATGTGAGTGTGAATGGTTGTCTGTGTCTATGTGTCAGCCCTGCGATGACCTGGCGACTTGTCCAGGGTGTACCCCGCCTTTCGCCCGTAGTCAGCTGGGACAGGCTCCAGCTTGCCTGCGACCCTGTAGAACAGGATAAAGCGGCTAGAGATGATGAGATGAGATGTATTTGTGTTCCTTTGACTGTTATTTTTGTAAAGATTTAATTTATTTTTGTGGTAGTTAAAGTTTAAAGTACATGAATTTGCTGATTATTATTACTGTATTCCTAATTCTATTTCAAAATGTTGCTTTCCACATATTTTTTAATCTTTATTGTCACAATAAAAAGAGCAGGGTGAGAGAGGAGACAGTGGACCAGAGGCCAACAGGGATGATTATGCAGGGTCACAGGTGAGAAGAGAATATAACTAGCTATGTCACCACTACTATTCTTAATTCTATTTATAAATTTTACTTTATAGATTTATAGATTTTGACTTTAGATTTTGATAGTATATCATTTTAAAGAACTAAAGTCAGTTCCCTGGTGCTGTGCTGTTTGTGGTTATGCGGTTCTTTAGCTGCTAAGGAGAGGTGCAATTGAATGCGAGAGGATGAGAAATCACTCAATAGACCTCTGAACAATTTGTCTCCCTCACTTCTAAAATGATGGCTACGCCCCTGGATACAGATAATGCTGTACTCGCTCATCCCTCTTAGAGAGCATGCTGTTATAGTTAAATATAATCATGATCATCATCATCATTAGTAGCATGATCTGAGGCTGGATTTGATTCTTTTCCTGGAGTGTTTATTTTATTTCTCTTATAGCACAACATTTTGCCAAGGATTTTTTGACACTTTTTTTTTTTTTTTTTACTTTTACCTCTTTATACCATACGTTTAGACTATATTGACACCTGAAATTTTTCAGTTACTGTGGCACAATTGCTTTTTGAATGCAGTCTTATTCCAACACATGGAAAGAATAGTCAGATGCACTGTATCTAGTGTCGGTAAGCAATACTTTCATGGGATTTGTACCACAACCCAAGAGATTCAAAAGGGAGTAAATAAGCACAGAATGTGAAGTAGAATGAATGTGAATAAAATTATCCTGTCATAAAGAACAAATTCACATGGGACACTGAACGCAACGCAATAAATAAATAAATAAATAAATAGAGAGATTGCATTTGCTCTAAATTTACTGTCTTTAACAACAAAGAACACTTCGTCTTTTTCCCTCCTAGGAAAACAGTGACTTTACACAATAAGTTCAAGATATATAAACCTGCCTGCTGCCATCAGGTCCTGGCAGTGGATATAGGAGGCTTTGAAGTCATGACTGTGTAGAGCCTGCTCAGCCAACAGCGTGAGGACTTGACCTTTCCTCTGGCTTTCATCATCACCTATAAACACACACACACACACACACACACACACACACACAAAAAACACAACCATGACATCAGCTCATCAGATGGCACCAAGACAGAGAGAGAAGCGGCCCTGGACTGGACTGAAAAATCGATTCTCTTTCAAATATTTTCCTCTGTATAATGGACTCCTAACTTGATATGCTGTAAACTAATAAACATGCATCATCAGTGGGTGCTTATGAGATGGATATTTTATCCTGTTTACACAGATAATAAAAATGAACGTCTCTGTCTGAATCAGAGTCTTCGCAGAGATCATCCGTCTCTAACGTATTCCAAATATAGCCTGGGGAGACAGCATGGCTCCAAAATATTAATTTCTTTGGCGATAAAATAATTTCCATCTCCTCTGATAGATTCTTGGATGCCTGCTAAGTTGTGCAGCAAGTTGGCTGAAGCTCTTTGTGAGACTCTGATGTCTTTGTACACAAACTAATGCAATAAAGAGTAATCAAAACAGCCTGATGTAGATGATTCGATGTTTAAGTGTTGACTGATGTCCTAGCATGGACTGACGGTCATGTTTGGGAGTCTTGCGCAGCTTCTTTTTTCCTTACAGAAATACACACACTCTTCACCGACAGAGTTAAGGTTGTAGGGCAGCTCGTTTACTAGAAACACACTGACTGTACAATGGAAGTCCGTTAACAGAAGTGCAGTTCTTGGAGAGCAATTAAAACATCTTTGTAAATTAAGCTCTACATTTACATGGGTGCAAGTATAAAATTTTCAAAAACCTGAAAAGTCTGATGAAGTCAGACGTGCATGGCGCCACCATGCAGGGGGGTTACAAAGGGGGGTGAGCCCCCCTTAGGGCTTGAAAAAAAATTTAAATTACAAGTTAAAATGGTTGTCTCTCATGCAAACATTTATAATATTAATAGTTATATGATTTGCATATTCACATCAAATGTTTAATACATTTCATCAATTCATCTGAAATAATATTTCAAGTACAAGGCTTGATATTTCAAAACATCTAGCAACTACAAATTTAAATGTTGAAACAACCATTTTTAATATGCTTTTGCTGTGATACCTTTTTTTTTTTTTTTTACAATATATACACAGCTTGAGTTAAAATAAGGGGCCGCATGTCTTGATGTCCTCAGAAACTCCTGGATTTTAGCAAATAACAAGATTCAGCTTTTTCCATATACAAAAATATCTATATTTTATAATCCATTACTGACTACAAATGAGTTTTTCAACCTAACAACCACATTCGAAAAGATAAAAAAAAGCTAACAAACTTATTTCAAGACCTACCTTACTTTTATTTAATAACTGAAAGGTAATCAAATGTCAAAAAAAAAACATGTTTATAAAAGCAGATACTTGTGATGAATAATTTCAATTCTAGAAGAAAGCACATTGCATTTGCACATCACACAATATCAGATGACAATTTAAATCACCAATAAATGTTTTGAATTCACTTATTACTACATAGCACAAAAATCAGAAAAGTGATTAGTCTCATCGGCGTGACTTTTAAGTCCCTTCTTCCCGCTGGAGCCGTACTTGATAGTCTTTGAACAGCAGTCACAATACACAACTCCTGGGACGTCCGGTTTTCTCAGCCATATTCCCCATTTGTCACCGTTTTTGTCACACTCGCTTAACCATTCCCATCTCCATTTATTTCTAGACATCTTTTCTAATTCTTTTGTATTGGAGCCTTCCAATAAAAACTTCATTTTGGCATATTTTGATTAGCAACCAGAGGCAAAGCACGTGGATCTGTCGCAAGGGAGGGAAGCGAAATAAGGCTTATTATAAAAGCTGAAGTTTCATTGGACGGCAGTTAACAGTGAGCCAATCAAAAGCACCGTTCTAACTTGCACCAAAAGAAACGGCGACTCATGGGAATAGCTGTGTTGATTTGGTCGAACAACATGCTACGTGCGTGAAACATATCACACGTGTATAACACCGTGAAACAACGGGCTAGTCAGGACTGCTCGTCGGTGAGCAGCGTATAAATTGAATGAGGTTTGTGGCGAAGACGAGATGAAAAGATTTGTCTCATGCAGACTGTACCGCGGTAACCCGGTAATACGCTGAGAGTGAGACAGTGAGAGGGCCACCCCTATACCCCCCCCCCGAAAATCTCAACGGATTTACACGATTTGAAAAGATGACTTTTTCAGAACCGAAAAAAACGGAACTTCCGGCACATGCTGGAAAACTTGCACCCATGCATTTACAGTTGTGGTCAGGAGTTTACATACAGTGACACGAATGTCATCTTGGATATGAATATCATGGCAATATTTGGGCTTTCAGTCATTTCTCTGAACTGTTCTTTTTCTGTGGCAGAATGTACAGAATAGATCTTTAATTAAAAAAACAACACTCGAATTTGGTGCACAAGTTTTAATTTTCTTTGGGTTTTCTGAAATCAACACAGGGTCAAAATTATACATACAGCACACCTAATATTTGGGTAAAATATCTCTTTGCAAGATTCACCTTGACCAAACATTTTTGTTTACCATGAACAAGCTTCTGGCAGAATTCTGGTTGGATATTTCATGACTCTTCAAGGGATCCTGAGGAAGTGCCACCAGAGGATTTACCTACTAAGGAAACTGAACTCTTTTTCTGTCAGTCAGAACATCTTGCTGACATTCTATTATACATTCATTGAAAGTGTTTTAGCTTTTTCTATATGCTGCTGGTATTACTCCATTACTGTACAGGATAGGAACCGCCTGCATAATATTGTCAAGGTGTGTTCTTAGATTATTGGACTTCCTGCTCGCCACCTGAATACTGTGTACGAGCAGCAGGCTAGTGGCCTGGTTCGTCGAATTCTTAAGGACTCGACTCGTGCTTTGTTCCCGGCATTTGAGCAGCTGCCATCTGGTCGCAGGTTCCGCTGTCCGGCCTGTAAGACCCAGAGAAGGAGAGCAACCTTTGTTCCAAGTGTTATTCTCCTCCTGAACTCTAAGAAGTCTAAGACAGTTACAATAACTTAAGTCTTCTGTACAATACTCTAGTGCAATATCACATGTCCTGATGTGCAATATTACAATATCACCTTGTCACTTTAACTACAATGTCACTCTAATCATATTGTCATTTTAATTTTATCCACGCTTCATTTTATTTATTTGCCATATTTTATCTGCCGCTTTTTTTTTTACCTTGTTACTGGCAGCAGGCCTGCCATTGTACATAATACGCTGTTTGGTTTTTTTTGCCCACCCACTTTTGTGATTTTATTCTTTTTGTGATTCTCTTGCTCTTATTTTAATGTACTGCTCTTCGCCCTTCTAATTGCCCTTCGGGGATAAATAAGGTTTTGTCTGATGTCTGATGGTAGAATTGGTAGAGTTCAATTAATTTTTTTTTCTTGGCATGTACTTGACTTATAAGCACGGTCCATGTATTTTCAATAGGGTTGAAGTCAGGACTTGTTTTAGGCTTAATGTTAGCCTGCTTTATCTTCCACAACCAGTTCTGATGCATATCTGGGGTCATTGTCTTGTTGTAAGTCCCAAGTCGTGTTCAAGTTTCTGATGGTTTATGCTGAAGAATTCTGAGGTAGTCCTCCTCCTTCATTATTCCATCCACTTTGTGCAATGAACCAGTTCCACTGGCAGTAAAACAGCCCCAGAGCATGATAATCCTACCACCACCACCAGCTGGTACAGTGTTCCTCTGTACATGGTGGTCACTGTGGTCAAACAACTCAATCTTTGTCTCATCTGAACATATAGCTATCCTCCAGAAGGCTTTTTCTTTGTCCATGTGGTCAGCATCAAACTTTAGTTAAGCTTGAAGGTGTCAATTTTGGAGTAGGGGGTTATTTCTTGGATAACAGCCTCTTAGTCTATGGTGATGTAAAACTCGCTGAACTGTAGATGGTGATCCATCAGCTTCCAGTTCATGGCAGGGCTGTGCCATGGTGGTTCCCAGGTTGTTCCTGACCATCCGAACCAATTTTCTTTCAGCTGAAGGTGACAGTTTGGGTTTTCTTGAAGCAAAGTGGCTTGGCAAAGTGACTACACCTCACAATAAATTGCATACAATTGTTTGAACTGATCTTGGAATTTGCAGTTGTTTAGAAATGGCTCCAAGCGACATTCCGGAGTTGTGTAGCAATCCTCTTTCTCAGATCTGCACTGAGCTCCTTGGACTTTCCCATTTTAGTGTGTGTTAGTCAATCCAATGAGTGCTGGAAACAAACCCTTTTTATGAAGGCACAGAGAAGCTACCAGCTGTAGTCAGTCATGATCACTAACAGGAAGTTAAGAGACCTTGGCCTTGGCAAGATAAGAGACATTTTGGAAGTTTCAGCACCTTTGAATTAATAACCAAAGTGAGCATATGTAAATTTTTGACCCTGTATGTATAATTTTGACCCTGTGTTGATTTCAGAAAACCCAAAGAAAATTAAAACTTGTGCACCAAATTCTAGTGTTTTATTCATTGTACAATCATTCTGCCACAGAAAAAGAACAGTTCAAAGAAATTACTGAAAACCCAAATATTGCCATGACATTCATATCCAAGATGACATTCATGTCACTGTATGTAAACTTCTGACCACAACTGTATATGGATATTACTCCATTTTCTTTATAAGGTTTGCATTTCATAGGGTTATTGACCAGGCTGATTCACTCAAATAAGTCAAGTACTAAATGATTTACCTCAAAGGCCACTTGATGCCTGAATCGTGAGGTTTGTGTTCACAGTCCTCTTTATGACTACTACTTACACAGAGCTCTGTTTACAGGAAACAGCTTCTCAGCTGCTGTGGTCGACAAGATTGTGTTTTCACAGATTTCAGTGTAAGGTAAACTTAATTAGAAGAGTGCAGCAGTCTGTGGAAACCTGTCTCTCATCAGTGTGGATCATTTCTGCAAAGCAGGGAACATTTCGATCGAGATATATATATATATATATATATATATATATATATGGCTAAAACAGAAAGAAGTTAGCATTAACTTTTTCAGCAGTTTGTGCTACAGTAGCTCTTCTGTGGGATTGGACCATATACAGTAGGCTTGCCTTCGTGCTCCATATGAATCAATGACCTTTCGACACCCATGACCCTGTCACCGGTTCACTGGTTGTCCTTCCTTGGACCACTTTTGGTAGGTACTAACTACTGCATACCAGGAACACCCCACAAGGCGTGCCATTTTGGAGATGCTCAGACCCAGCCATCGAGCCATCACAATTTGGCCCTTGTCAAAGTTGCTCAGATCCTTGCCCGTTTTTCCTGTTTCTGGCACATCAACTTCGAGAACTGGCTGTTCTCTTGCTCCCCAATATATCCTGGGTACGACTTTAAACTGCAACCAGTGGTGAGTCTCAGGTCTGGAAGGACTTGAGTACTGGGGAAAGTGGAGTTACCCCTTAATCACCATTGCTCCCAGGTCCGCTCTGACCCGGAGTGGTAGCACCCACCTGGGTTCCAGCTATGAGTTAAATAGTACATCACCAATAAGGCACTGGCATCAGGGTGCTTATTGTGGCAAATAAACCCAACAAAGTCAGTGGCACATCACCAGATGGCATGTGGAAGAGCCACTCCAATGGCCAATAGATGGCATCACTCAGCAAGTCAGTTGTCACTGTGGGGCAACTTCCATACCCGTCAGGTCTGTGACACTTTTGCGCACCACTTGGCATCAGATCTGGAGGTCCAGAGAGACAACACGATAGGGGTACAACATCGTTTGTCTCACCTTACTGTGCAAGGCGCTTCACTAGGAGAGGAGAATAGTATACAAGAGCTCACGAGGCCAGGCATTTCATGGCGGCTCAGCCGGGCCATTCGTGGTGCCGCTGCGGATGGCTCTGTGGTTCTGGTGTGGGCTTTGCGGTCCATCTGCATTTCTGCACATCCTACTGAAGCAGTCATCATTGCTTGTGATGGACAGCTGACGACAAATATATCAAACCCCTTGACAGGTGTCACTGTAATGAGATAATCAATGTTATTCTCTTCACCTGTCAGTGGTTTTAATGTTATGGTTGATCGGTGTACATATATAATTATTATTACTACCTCTTGCATTGTCTTACTTCACTGTCTGTATTCAGTGTAGATCTGACAGACTTCATATTTTAATAAAAACAAGACAACAGCTCTCCTCCCCTAGGTGATGAAACACGAAACTAATCTCCTTTTAATTGTGTTTTATTGCTCTCTCTGTTTAGCCTTGCATTTTATTCCACGTATTTTTACCCATTATGCTATACACGAGCTATAAATGAGCCGTCAGTCTCTTTGGCCTTCTTCCTTGTACAAATGAAGTGGATATGCAACACTGCGTCAGGAGAATCGCAGCAGCTGTGTCAGATTGCGCGGTGTGTACCTGAGGAGCGTGACAATCCTGCTGGAGGATAGTGTGACAACACTGTGTAAGCCTGTCATGACAGCAATATTATCACGATGGAATTACCTCGCAAATACCTACGGATAGTTTTGACAACTGCATTTTAATGCACGCTCATATAAAAGTAGCAAGTATAACTGCAATGGTAGTTGTACATTATGGAAGGTGTGCAAATGTTACCTGAGACCCGAAGCAACCTGGCCAGCTCCAGCAGCAGAGTGGACTGTTTATAGGCTGTGGAACACTGAGCAATGCACTCTTTAATCAATGAAAGCCGGTCATCACGCAATCGCACTGCAGAGACAGACAGAGAGATAGAGAGAGAAGATTAACATTTAATGACTCGGCTGAATCAGTAACGACTCCAAAAATTCAATTTATATTTTATATGACATTTTATCATGATCAGCTGGATTCAGCAATCCATACCATAATCCATCATAACCAAAACACACTAAACTGGACCAAGTACATGGTCAAGCCATTTTATTTTATTTCATTTCATAAACAGAATTTTCACTTCACAGCTTAACTCATTCTGTTTCTATTGTAGCCACATGATCATTTGCATAATACTTACACCAAGCACAATCATAGGAATTAATAAGCAACAGCATCAAAACATTACTATTAACATAAACATTATTACGAATGCTAAAATTTGGCTTTCACATTACTATTCATCTATCATGATCCATGCTTTAAACTGGGCATTATATTAGACTGTCCATCATCCATGTGTATTTTAATAATACTAATAGACAAAAAAAAAAAAATTATTCAAGAAGTCAACTAATCCACACCAAGACTTGCTTTGGGATACTACTGAGGCCAGAGCTGAACATCGCAGACTGGTGAAGCTGCAGATAAATACTATGTGATGTAACGATATATACTGTGTGACCATAAATTGCGATACAAATTTATCATGATTTGAACTGTTGAAATTAAAAATAAATTGACATTGTCAGACTGCAACTGTGTTATTTCGACAGCAAAGGGTGCAATAATATACAATAGTGGGAATTCATGTGACTTCACCCAAGATGGAAGTATCACAGCTCTAATATTGCAAAAGCACAAAAACACAAAAACCTAAAATGGGAAAGAGCTGTTGTGTGATTGTGTACAAATAGATTTAACAAGAAATCGGAGCTCTCTTTTTACAGACTGCTGAAAGCTAAAGAAAAGAGAAGCACATGGAGGAAATGGATGGAGGAAATGTTCATAAGTGTTTATTAAGAAAAGGCTTATTTGTTATGAACTTTTTTCATCTTAAATAAAAGCAATCTAAAGTCCTTTCCTGCACCATATGACGCATAGGGCGGCGCTGATCTCCGTTTCTGTAGCCCTCGGCCTCTCGCCTATTACATAGCTAGGGTTACAGTGCGGGGCTAGTCCTCTGGTAACTGTGAGAGTTTGACTCCCCACTCGCATCTGTATTGCAGTGTGCCTTGCCAGATGGCAGTAGGTACCATTTTTATGATGGTCTTTGGTATGACCCGACCACGAGTAGAACTCCCGATCTCCCGATCGAGAGGAGTACATGCTAACCACTAGGCCAACTCACGGTCACTAAATAAAAGCAATATTTTCGATAAATAAGACTTGTGTCATTGTAGTTATACAACGAAACTTAGTTTGGTAGCACTCCGATAAAACAGCAGTAGAAGGGAAAAAAGGACTATAAATAAACGACATAAAATACAAGATAAAGTAAGTGGGGGAATTGCAGTGTAGGCAGATATTGCACAATTGTACGAGGTATATTTACGCACCTATGTGTAAAGTGATCAAGTCAGTAAAATAAAGTGCAGTGTAAGCAGTTATTGCAGAGATTGTAATAATTGTATTTACAGGTCCTGAATATTTTAGTTAACAGACTATTACATTTTATTCCAAACTTTACAAAATGTTGATGAATAATTATTGCTGGTTATTAAGAAAATGAAACAAAAGTTTGTTTATTCATTTAACAAAAGGAATATTTAAGCTGATAAACAAGAAGAAAATAAATAGGGTTTTTTTTCGGTCATGAAATTTTCTTTTTTTTCTTCAAAAATATTGTGTGAAAATCAAATCACGAAGCCAATATTGTGAATCGACTCGAATCATGAATTAAGAATGTTAAATTATTACACGGCTTGCTGTAGACATCTCATCCTTCATTAAGCTTGGAATTTTATTATTGTTAAACTACACATTACATGTAATTTTACATGGAGACAGAAATAAAACAAAGTGCAAATATAAATCTGTTTAAAAAAAAGGTACAAAAAATATTTTTAAACAAGTATATAGAAGAGGAAGTATGTTAATGGAGAATGATGAGGGATAAATAGAATAGGGTTGATTGTTATATTAGAACTAACTTAGTATATGGTATATATATATATTTATGGGGATAGTTAATATCTTCATATTTACAGGGATAGGTATGTAGTAGATATTTATTTTTGTAATTATATATTTATATAGATATTTATGAAGTGTACATATGGTATATAGTATATATATATATATTTTTTGTAATTATATATTTATATGGATATTTATGAAGTACTTCTTCCCACTCCTTTTTCGAACAATGTGCGGTGTATTGTAATGTCTTAGCTCTTTATGTTATTTTATTTAGTTATTTTTTGTCACTTTCTCGTTGTCTTTCTTTTGTATGTACAAATAGTTACATACATTTTTTATACATGTTCGAAATAAAAATAAATTCATTCATTCATTCATAATTTCTGTGTTCTTAGTTAGTCAGTGATTTCAGCTCATCCAGAGGAGTCCAATTTTAGAAAATGGTGCATAATATACACACATCGATAAGTTTGTACATTTATTGCACTGATTTCTGTGTTTTCATCATTAACAATGCACCCTAAAAAGCATTAAATATGTAAAGTATAATGTGCAGCCTGTGTGTGGCTGTTAATTGAAGCACACTGAAAAAAATAAAAATAAATTTTTTTTTTTTAAAAATCCACAGCAAGTGAAAATATTTTGTCTCAAGTAAAAAGCTACTAACCCAAATAAAAGATTCATGAAACTATTTTGAGCCATTATTACTAATTTCAAGCTTAAATTGTCCTGTTCTACTGTCAGACCATTTTAGTCATTTTAAATATTTTATTTCAAGAAAGAAGCAAAATTACCTGAGAACAGAGTGAGAAAATGTAAAGCTAGAAATGGCTGGAAATAAGTTTAATGATATTTATTGTAATGGACTTATAGGAAAGACTACAGAGATTTGAGGCTATTGACTTATATTGCTCAGATTTATTTATTTTTTTTGTGTGGCAGTGTGGGTTTTGAGACACGCTTGCTTTGTTGCCAAAAAATAGTGCCATCCTGAAACTTTTTTTTTTTGTCAACTAGGTCATTACTGGTCAAATAGGTCAATGTCAGTATTTGTGCAACCGCTAGTCTAGGTAGGTAGGCTTATTGCCATTTTAACGTCTGAGGCTATGTCATGGCAAGAAGGTGCCTTGGAAATACCACCAATAAACGATGAGAGAAAAATTAAATAAAATTACATTGGTAAGCAGCTTGATTGATAAGATGTAATGAATGCACAGGTGATACCATATTTTATTCTATCCACATTCACTGGATATGAGCAATCGTGTGCTCCGATTGGCTACTCCACCACTAGGCTACGTGTCAACTGACTCAAAACGGATAGTGAGTGAGTGTAGGCTATCAGCTCATATACCATGAGTAGAGGAAAACAAAATGGCAGAGTGTGTTGCTGAACCAACCAGGGACGAAATAAAAACTCTACTCAAAAACAAAGCCCCCCAAAATACAAAAAGCGCAACAAAATATGGAATAAAAGTATTTGATGGTAAGAATGCATCTTTTTTTATTTTTCATTATTATTATTATTATTATTGCATTTTTCACAAATCGTTCCTGTCATTTTGCCAGTTTTTTACATTCTCAGCAGAAATGATTTTGTCGACATTTTGTATAAAGTTTTTATTTATTGAATTTGCAAAAAATAAAAAAAAAATGCTCTTTTTCTCAAAATTCAGTGAACGTGGATAGAATAAGAGAGTTATTCCACTCAATCTCGTCGTAAATGGCTTATAGCCAACTCGGCTCTACGCGTCTCATTGGCTATCAGGTCACGTACGACTCGATTTCGTGGAATAACTGATAAATATATCGAGAGTTGCAATAGATAGAATTCCTTAGATATGTAAAAAGATTAATGAAGTGTTTCCAATGCACATGTAACAGAATATATCACAGATAATACGTAAATGATTATAAATGAGAAGAGAGAGATGGTAGGGGTTTAAAGTTACACATGTGAGAATAGGTTATATATGGCTGATTTAAGTAAATAAAATTACACAAATGGGTAAGTGACTAAATAACATTTCAAGCGCATGTGCAACAAAAATTCTCAAACAACTGATGGTGGCACCTTGTTGAATACATCGCTCAGTGTGCTTTGGGAGTAGAATTGTTTCCTTGTGGTATTAAAAGCAGGGCAGAGGAGATGAAACGCTGCTCACTTGGGTTCAGGTCTGGTGATTGACTTGGCCAAGCTTAAACCTTCTACATTTCCCCTCGTGAAATCCTGTGTTGTGTTGGCAGTGTGTTTTGGGTTGTCGGCTTGCTCTATGATGAAGTTTCTCCCAAACAGGTTGGCTGCGTTTCTCTGTAAATTGGCAGACAGAATGTTTCTGTCGACCTCTGAATTCATTCTGCTGTTCCCATCATGAGTCCCATTTATAAATAAAGATTAGGGAGTCCATTCATGGAGGAGCCATGCAAACCCAAGTCGTGACATTACCACCACTGTGCTTGACTGATGATGCATGTTTTGGATCATGAGCAGATTCTTCTGCTCCACATTTTGGTCTTTCCATCACTTTGGTAAAGGTCCCACTTTGGCTTAGTCCCAGAACTTTTTGTAACTGGTTTCTGTATTTCTTTGTGAAACCCAATCTGGCCGTCTGATTGTTACTGCTGATGAGTGGTTTATATCTTGGGGTATGGCTTCTATATTTCTGCTCTCCAAGTCTTCCTCAAATAGTGGATTCAAACCTTCACCCCGCCTTGTGGAGGTTGCTGGTGATATAACATTTAGAGATGAATGTGGAGCAAAGAAAAAAAAACTGAAAGTCAAACTAAGATATTGGGGGGGGGGGGGGGGGGGGGACATTCCCCGAAAATATTTTAATAACATAACACGCAAAACCCTGCATTCTAGTGCATTTTAGTACTTATTTTCACTAAAACAAGTTATAACTTTTAAGCCTTTTTATTTCATGTACATTAATGATTAACATGTCAAAAATATCAAATTTAGAAAACGCGGTGATTTTCCTGGCTACACAGTTCATTACTTTGAAAAAAATCAGACAGTTGAAGGTAAACTCAGCAAAATCCCAAAACAGTACTGTTAAAAAGTAAAGGTCTGTTAGAGTTTCTAAAGCTTTCAGGTTTCAATGTTGGGGACATTGAGCCTCGTTTATCAATCTTTTAGTAGAGTTGTGCGTTTGCATAAGCTAAAGTGAACTAAAAATTTCCAATTCATATTTATGCGAGTTGAAGCTGATTGTTTACATTAGTTCGTATTCTCTGTAAATTTAAACACACCAATGAATACCACATTTCTCATATAAATCAGGGGCGTAGGGTGTGTGTGTGTGTGTGTGTGTGTGTGTGTGTCACACACTGACTGGCAGCCTGAGTACATTATGTAACAAAAAATAATTACCATTGCTAGTTTTAGGCAGCTTAGAAACCGGCTCTTCCATTATTGCTGTTTCTTCCACGTTTTCTTGATGTTGTGTTCTAGAAACGGCACTAAAACTTAGCTTCGAAGCCACAAAATGCAACTCTGATGGGAAAATATATATATATAATAAAGTGCTTACCTCTCTTCACGTTGAAAGAAGGAGGAAAGTTTTGCTTGTTTTGACGTGGCGAATTATTAACACAAGAGAAAATACTCGTAATTCGCAATTAAAAAGACTGCAGCTACACTGGCAGCTTGACCATGCTTTATAGTGCGATTGTGTTGCGCTTGCGCAGAACGGTGTCAGTCCTGTGCGCCTTAGCTCGTGCACCTGAAGGCGCACCTTGGGCGCGCGCACCTAACGAGCTCCGGCACACGCGCCATTAACAAAGAACACCTGTCTTTAATCAATGAACTATGTTTGGGCAATTTAAGGACTGCGCCCATGCAAGGACAATGCGAAGTATTACGCCGCGTCTAGGAACGCAAAAAATCCGAAAAATACATTTCTCCATTCGGAAAACCGGAGATTTTCAAGAGTTTTGTCAAATATCCGGATTTCCGGGTCATTAGCGGAAAAAATCCGGAAGAAAATCTAAAAATCCGGAATTCCGGGGAAATCCGGAACACTTTCATGACTAAACATTGTTGTTTTGGTTTTTTTTCTTCATTGGTACCAGAGTGTTTATCAACTGCTGTTGGTTTCCTTGGCCGACCTGCCCGATGCCAGGTTGTTAATACACCAGTGGTTTCTTTCTTTTTCAGGACATTTCAAGTTGTTCTTTTGGCTATGTCCAATACTCCTGAGTGATTGTTCCTCTTTTCCCAGCTTCAAAATGGTTTGCTTTTCTCCCATAGAAAGCTCTGTGGTCTATACTGTATGTTGGTTTATCCTTTTTAACAACAAATGCAGTTTTCACAGGTGGAACCCAGGGCTCAAACCAAGAGAGTAGACATTCAGAGCGATTCATTGTTTAAAACTGAATTGTTTAAATACAGTTTATTTATGTGGAGTGTTCTTTTTATGTCTCGACTGTTGATCAAATTCCTTCAAACACAGACTGAAGCTTTGGAAACTGATCTGTTTGATCAGAGTGAACAGATAAGGAGGTGAGACAGCTTGACAGAATACAGGATTTAAGCACTGCTACTGTACATCCTTTTCCTCAAGTGAAGATAAACTAAGGCCCTGTCCACACGGCAACGGATTCAGGTGAATCCGATACAATTGTTTATCGTTTCGGCCTGGCGTCCACACGGCACCGGCGTTTTGGGTGCCCCAAAACGTAATCTTTTGAGAATGGGTTCCAGAGTGGAAAGATCTGGCAACGTTGCCGTTGCAAAGTCGTCTGGATGAGTAGAACGGATTTGTTTACGATGACGTCACAACCACATGACTGTGAGTGCTTCACGCCGGGTAGAAGTGTAACGAACTCGATGCGAGTTGTCAACAAATCCTATAACTTGGTTCATGAAATGCGCTTACAAAATATTTTCACTGTGAATATTTACTGTGTAATGGTGCAAAGTGAGAGAGAGAGAGAGAGAGAGAGAGAGAGAGAGAGAGAGAGAGAGAATAGCCCTTAGGCAAAGTCAATCCCGCCAGCAAAAATAGGGGGGAAAAAAGGAGCGATCTAACCTCTTCAGATGTTGGTTTAAGTCCTACAATACATTCCTCAAAAAGGGCGTAGAACAACAAATTAATCCATCAACATGTAGCATTCAATTTATTCCGGACCATTAAAGACGCCGCCTTCCGCGTAGAATCATACGTCATCCTCGCCGCCATATTGGATGGGTCAAAGCGGAGAATAAAGATGCCTCATTCATGTGCTGCGTTTAACTGTACCAACAGGTTTACCGTCCAAACGAGATCACATGGGATTACCTTTCACAGGTGAGACTGGAAAAATACTTTTCATTGTATTTGGTCATTATAATGTAATTTTACGAACAGATTTTTCTGACTTTGTGGCTAATATGAAGTCTCCCGCATAATAGTTTATGCGCATGCGTCCTTAACTACTTCTATTGTTCTGGTGTCTCCGAAGGGACCGTCTTACAGCGCCCCTAGAGGTGTGGCATGTGTATTGCATCGTTTTCAGCAAGCGTTGCGTTGCCATATGGACCTGATGTTTTACTGATCGTTGCCCATTTGGACGCGATTTTTTTTTAAATAACATCTCGTTGCCGTTGTCGTGTGGATGTAGCCTAAGGGTTAACGCAGGTAGTTAAACAGCATTGTGGGTAATTTAGGGCTCCGTTAACCAAAGTGAAAACATGTGATGATTTCTGTGGTGAACTACGAATCTGTACGGCTCTTTGATTCATCAGCCTTCAGCATTTTCGTCCTTCTCATTCTATCTGCATTGTGTGAAAATGGACAGAAAAGAAGTTTAAAATTTGGGGGGGGAAGAAAGAGGCAGAAAGATACAGAGAAGCAGAGGAGTCTGTTGCCACTGTGTCTTTACGAGCCACAGAATTTTTTATTTTTTAAATTTAAATGCATCATCTCATTCCTTTCAGTGCTGTCCGTTTTTTTATCTATCCGACAGCTGCACATTTCATTCCATCATAAAAAAAAGAAAACTTAGCCATTAGAAAGCTTTATTTCAAAATGGTGAAAATGCCTCCAGTCCATGGTTTCACAGATTAAAAAAAAAAAAATTCGAAACTCAGAGAGCTGTCTCTCTGTCTCTTTAATGTTTCAACGGCGTATAATCAATCAGTGAAGGATAAAAAAGAACAAGATAGAAAGAAAGAGCGAGATCTCCTGAGAACAGATTAATACACATCAGTAATGCCAAAGATGATGGATTTCACTGAATTCCAACCCATTTTCTGAGAGACACATTATTTCTGCAATTTCTGTACTTTACTCATAAAATTCAAGAAAATCACTGATTCATCTGATGCATGTCAGAAGGAAAGAACTGGCCTTTCGACCACTAAAGCACTTGAGAGACAGGAAATAATGAGGACGGACTACGTGACTATTTATTCAAACAAAGACTGCATCATCAGACAGACACACAAATTACACTCTCATTCAGCGCCCTGACGGCTGCTGTTTAATGACATGGTTCCTGGGTAGTTGTGAGCAATTATGATCATTTTCTTTGCTTTCACTTGAGTGAAACTTCCTGAGAACACTCTGCTTCTGACTTTATTTCAAACTCGACGGAACTTCTTTCACTACCTTTTTTTTTTTTTTTTTTAAATCTCTCCTTGCTCAGTGCTCCTTTAAGCATCCCTGATTTACAGTTTACTGTTACACTCTGACCCTCACTGAGACAGAGCTTGTGGCAGAACAAAATAATAATAATAATATCAAAGACTTGGAAGACAAGATGGTGGAATGAAAGACAGAATAGGGTAAAAAGGTGGTTAAACAAACGACAAATAAGTGGTACAGCAGATGGCAGAATGACAAAAATCTGATGGGCAGAGAGACGAAGGACAGAGAGAGAGAGAGAGAGAGAGAGAGAGAAAGCGCAAGAGACAGAGACCGACAGAGAGAGTGAGAAAGGGAGAGTAAGAGTGAGAGCATGAGCAAGAAAGAGAGGAAAGCGTGTGAGAAAGCATGAGAGAGAGAAAGAGCAAGAGAGTGAGAGAAAGAGAGCGTAAGAGAAGGAGAGAAAGCATGAGAGAACGCGAGAGAGAGAGAAAAAGCGAGAGATAAAGTGCGCAAGTGACAGAAAGAGCAAGAGAGAGAGTAAGAGACGAAGCGCAAGAGAGAGCGAGAGAGACAGAAAGAGCAAGCGAGACAGAGAGAGAGAGGGGTTACCTTGTAAAGGCAAGACTTTAACCCCGAAGTCCTCCAGTCGAGAGAGGGAGCTGATGAGGTCTAATTCTTCTTGGATTGAAGGAGGGCAGTCTGTGATCAGCTGCAGACATGATCTGAGAAAAAAAAAATAACATGCGCGCACACACCATCATTAAGTGCCATGTTAAGACTGTATACACTGCAGAAAGACAGGAGGACTGTAAAGGTTAATTCGATTCTCTCAGTGAATCAAGTTCTGATAACGCAGTACAAGACAACAAACAGCACAATATAAAAATATTTAAACTAATACATTGAATCCTTGTTTCGGCCCGTACAGCAGCAGTGACTCAGGCAACACTGCCAAACACTTTTAATGAGACCATATACCATTTCTTCGAGGTTAGTGTTACGCTTGAGCTGACTGGTCCTGGTTTGGGGAAGCACTGACAGTTTCTATCTTTTGTCAGTGATATTAAACCCACAATTTCATGCCAGAAAACAAGTCTGCAGCTTTCAAGGCTTTTCAGACTCGGGTGACAAAATCTGTCCCTTTTCTGTCTGCCTGTCTCCGATACCCATCACAACTCAAGCCAGAATTCCTGCTTTACAGCAGCATGAGGAAAAGAAGCCTACGCTTGTCACTGCTTACAAACAGAATCCATCTGAACACAAATACAAGCCAAAACTGATGCTTTTAATATTTCAGAGAAATCTAAAATATGCAGTCCACAAAGGTTGGGAACCTTTCACCTCCACACACTGCTTGACTTGTTGTTGACATTATGCAGTTGTTGTTGTTGGTCTTGCTGACCGTATGTTGTTGTAGTTGTTGGTGATGTTCTTGAGGTTATATTGTTGATATTGTTGTAGTTGTTGATGGTAAACGATGTAATTTGCTACTGTTGGTCTTGTTATATTGTAATTGTTGTCACTCTTGTTGATAGTATATTACAGTTTTTCTTGTTGTTATAGTGCTGTTTTTGTTCTTGTGGTTGTTGGTGGTCCAGCTGATATTACAGTGGTGCTTGAAAGTTTGTGAATCCTTCACAAATATTTCTGCATAAATATGACCTAAAACATCATCAGATTTTCACACAAGTCCTAAAAGTAGATAAAGGGGGACGTCGTGGCTCAGGTGGATAGGGCGCCGTGCCATAAATCCGGGGGGACCCGGGTTCGATTCCGGCCCGGGGTCATTTCCTGATCCCTCCCCGTCTCTCTCTCCCGCTCGTTTCCTGTCTCTGCACTGTCCTGTCCAATGTGGGTGCAAAAAGCCCAAAAAAAAATCTTAAAAAAAAAAAAAAAAAGTAGATAAAGAGAACCCAGTTAAACAAATGAGACAAAAATATTATACTTGGTCATTTATTTATTGAGGAAAATGATCCAATATTACATATCTGTGAGTGGCAAAAGTATGTGAACCTCTAGGATTAGCAGTTAATTTGAAGGTGAAATTAGAGTCAGGTGTTTTCAATCAATGGAATGGCAATCGGGTGTGAGTGGGCACCCTGTTTTATTTAAAGAACAGGGATCTATCAACGTCTGATCTTCACAACACGTTTGTGGAAGTGTATCATGGCACGAACAAAAGAGATTTCTGAGGACCTCAGAAAAAGCGTTGTTGATGCTCATCAGGCTGGAAAAGGTCACAAAACCATCTCTAAAGAGTTTGGACTCCATCAATCCACAGTCAGACAGATCGTGTACAAATGGAGGAAATTCAAGACCATTGTTACCCTCCCCAGGAGTGGTCAACCAACAAAGATCACTCCAAGAGCAAGGCATGTAATAGTTGGCAAGATCACAAAGGACCCCAGGGTAACTTCTAAGCAACTGAAGGCCTCTCTCACATTGGCAAATGTTCATGAGTTCACCATCAGAACATTGAACAACAATGGTGTGCATGGCAGGGTTGCAAGGAGAAAGTCACTGCTCTCCAAAAAGAACACTGCTGCTTGTCTGCAGTTTGCTAAAGATCACGTGGACAAACCAGAAGGCTATTGGAAAAACGTTTTGTGTATGGATGAGACCAAAATATAACTTTTTGGTTTAAATGAGAAGCATTATGTTTGGAGAAAGGAAAACACTGCATTCCAGCATAAGAACCGTATCCCATCTGTGAAACATGGCGGTGGTAGTATCATGGTTTGGGCCTGTTTTGCTGCATCTGGGCCAGGACGGCTTGCCATCATTGATGGCACTATGAATTCTGAATTATACCAGCGAATTCTAAAAGGAAAATGTCAGGACATCTGTCCATGAACTGAATCTCAAGAGAAGGTGGGTCATGCAGCAAGACAACGACCCTAAGCACACAAGTCGTTCTACCAAAGAATAGTTAAAGAAGAATAAAGTTAATGTTTTGGAATGGCCAAGTCAAAGTCCTGACCTTAATCCAATCGAAATGTTGTGGAAAGACCTGAAGCAAGCAGTTCATGTGACCCACCAACATCCCAGAGTTGAAGCTGTTCTGTACGGAGGAATGGGCTAAAATTCCTCCAAGCCGGTGTGCAGGACTGATCAATGGTTACCGGAAACGTTTAGTTGCAGTTATTGCTGCACAAGGGGGTCACACCAGATACTGAAAGCAAAGGTTCACATACTTTTGCCACTCACAGATATGTAATATTGGATCATTTTCCTCAATAAATAAATGACCAAGTATAATATTTTTTGTCTCATTTGTTTAACTGGGTTCTCTTTATCTACTTTTAGGACTTGTGTGAAAATCTGATGTTTTAGGTCATATTTATGCAGAAATATAGAAACAGGGTTCACAAACTTTCAAGCACCACTGTATACCAATGTTGGTTTTGTTGACACAATATTGTTGCTGGCCTTGTTGACGTTATGTTGTTGGTGTCTTGTTGATGTTATATTTTTGTCCATGGTGGTCTTTTTGATGTTATATTGCTGTTGATGTTAGTAGGCTTGTCAGCGCGCCGCTGCGCTGATGAACCTCCCATACGTTTGTATGGGAGAACAGCATGCTTTCTTTTGGCCTACAAAGACATTTAAAAGTGTTTCATCTACATAAAACTAGTGTCAATTCAAGAATGAATAACATTTACAAAATACAGTGGATATAAAAAGTGTACACACCCTGTTAAAATGATAGATTTTTCTGATGTAAAAAAATGAGACCTCGATAAATAATTTTAAAACTTTTCCCACCTTTAATGTGACCTACTGTATAATCTGTACGATTCAATTGAAAAACAAATCTGTTAGGGGGAAAAACATAAAAAATAAAAAAATAAAAACCCGTACAACAAGCTGGTTGCCTAAGTGTGCACACCCTTAAACTAATACTTTGTTGAAGCACCTTTTGATTTAATTACAGCATTCAGTCTTTTTGGGTCGGAGTCTATCAGCCTGCCACATCTAGACTTGGCAATATTTGCCAACTCTTCCTTGCAAAAGCGCTCCAAATCTGTCAGATCGCGAGGGCGTCTCTTGTGGACAGCCCTCTTCAGGTCACCCCACAGATTTTCAACTGGATTTAGGTCTGGGCTCTGGCTGGGCCACTCCAAAACTTTTTTGGGGTCACTGTCATGCTGAAAGACGAAATTCCTCTTAATCTTTTTAGCAGACACCTGAAGGTTTTGGGCCAAAATTGACTGGTATTTAGAACTGGTCATAATTTCCTCCACCTTGACTAAAGCCCCCGTTCCAGCTGAAGAAAAACAACCCCAAAACATGATGCTGCTGCCACCGTGCTTCACTGTGGGTATGGTGGTCTTTTGGTGATACGCGGTGTTGTTTTTGCACCAAACATACCTTTTGGAATTGTGGCCAAAAAGTTCAACCTTGGTTTCATCAGACCAGAACACATTTTCCCACATGCTTTTGGGAGAGTTGATGTATTTATTCTGTAAAATTTACCCGGGTCTGGATGTTTTTCTTTGTAAGAAAAGGCTTCCGTCTTGCGACCCTACCTCATAGTCCAGACATACCGTATGGAGAATACGGGAGATTGTTGTCACATGTAGTACACAACCAGTACTTGCAAGAAATTCCTGCAGCTCCTTCAGTGTCGCTGTAGGCCTCTCGGCAGCCTCCCTGACCAGTTTTTGTCTTGTTTTTTCGTCAATTTTGAAGGGACATCCAGTTCTCGGTAATGTCACTGTTGTTCCATATTTTCTCCACTTCTTGATGCCTGTCTTCACTGTGCTCCATGGTATATCTAATGTCGTGGAAATGTTTTTGTACCCTTCTCCTGACTGATACTTTTCAACAATGAGATCCCTTTGATGCTTTGTAAGCTCTCTGTGAACTTTGCTGGAGGATGCAACTGAGTAAATGTCTGAACTTTATTTGAGGTTAATCAGAATCATTTTACTTGATGGCAGGTGTGAACCCAAAAAGACTGAACACTGTAATTAAATCAAAAGGTGCTTCAACAAAGTATTAGTTTAAGGGTGTGCACACTTAGGCAACCAGCTTATTGTACGTTTTTTATTTATTATGTTTTCCCCCCTAACAGATTTGTTTGTTTTTCAACTGAATTGTCCAGGTTATAGGTCACATTAAATGTGGGAAAAATTTTGAAATGATTTATCATGGTCTCATTTTTTTACATCAGAAAACCCTGTCATTTTAACGGGGTGTGTACACTTTTTATATCCACTGTATATTGTTAATTTTGTGTGGCGTTGTGATAAGCTTTTACGTGAAGCATTTTTTAATGATGTGTGATGCAATACACCAAATTCACAGGCGCCGCCATATTGAGTTTTTTCGTGATATTCGTCACCGGTCTGTGTGTTTTGTTGTTGTTTCCAGCTCGCTCACTGTTGGTTCAATCAGCTTGAAACTCATGATTCCCACCTAGTGGTCGAATCTCTCATGTTGACTTGATTTTCTAACAAAATCAGCTGAACACTTTGCTGTCTAGTGCCCGCGAAAGATCAGATCACTGAGGAAAATTTTGTATACTTCCTAAAAATCAATGATTTTCCGAATATTTTTTTCATGGAGAAAAAATGAGAACGTGGAAATATCATTAATACAGTTTTGAAGAGAATGAACAAAAATTGACTCTCTTTTATATACAGCGCATTCAAGCACCACCATCATTAGTCATGCTTGGTGTCCACAATTTAAAGTGAGCATACCCGCTAAACTCTGGCTTTTATGTTTAAACACAAAGGATGGACTAATTTCATTGATGTATTACTTTTAAGCCTTCTAGGTGCAGAATTGTGATCTACAAGAAGAAGCCTTTATCTGTAATTTTTACCTTGATACTCAAAATTCTGTCTTTATTTTTGGCTTTTTGATCCATTTCTGATTTAGTTTTTTTTTTTTTTTCTCATTAATGGAAGATTAAACCAATGGAAAATGACTGCTGGTTTGTGACCAGGGGACAGAAGTGGAAATTTTATAAAACACTGGATGTTCAAATGTTCATAACTTTGTTTTTTTAAGACATATTTACAAAATTAAACAAGTTTTCAGTTCAGATCTTCACACTCTTTAATTTGATACTGTTGTGTAGTGTATGACAACTACTTTAAAAATGGCTCGTCACATTGCTAATGTATGTTGTGGTTGTTGGCCTCATTGCTGTTATAATATTCTGGTTGTTGATAAGCTTGTTGTTGTTGTATTGCTGTTACTCATGTTCATGTTCTGTTGTTGATGCTCTTGTTGATCTTATAACATTATTGTTTTTTTTTTTAAATATTGTTACGACGAATGTTGATGTTCTTGGGGGGTAATCAACAAAGCAAGCTCATAAAAGTGGGGCTTATTTGAAATAGCCTCACTTGATTTGGTGTCACAGGTCAATCCAGGGTCATGGCATTGTATCAACAAACTTCAGGTGCAACTGTTTCCACGAATTCAAGTCAGAGTTGGCCACTGGTTCTGATTCTTCAATTATTCTAGCCCCAAACACACTGCATAACCTCCTTGCCTTTGACAATCCTCACGCGGTAATTGCTACAGGTACAGTAATATTATGATGTTATATTATTATCACAGTAGTAATCGAGGAGTACAAGAGTAATATTATGATGTTAAATTAAGGTTAATAATATTGTAGAGACTGAAATACCAGAGATACATGATACGAGTTAGAGAAATGGTGAGCTAAAAAAAGCCCAGAGTAATTTCAAGTGGGACCAATTTAATTTGTTAGACGTATCTGGGCCTGAGAAGACGTTGGATGTGTGCGCTATAGACACAAACTGAATTCATATCCATAGCTCTGGAAATGTACTATGGATTAAACCAGACGTTCTACACCAGTCTGATAAATTACAAATAGACAAAAGGTTCTTCAGTTCATTTCAATTTAATTAAACATAACTACACCCAGACATGCTTTATTTGCATGTCATTATTACATTATAGTCCTGATAAAGGATTTAAATTAGTTTATATACATATATCCACTACCAACTGCTATAAAATACTAAGTGTATTTCTCCAATAGGATTACATCATCATTCACGAATATTCTTACTGACTGAATGTACAACGTACAGAGGAGTGCGCTAAGAGAATAACAATCAGGTGTTCGTGATTATGAAATGACAACAATCAAATTTTGGAACACAGATTCTAGAATCGACTGGAGCCACTCTCCTGCTTTGGGGGTTACAGCCCCTATCACCACTGGGACTACTTTGGACTTAACCTTCCACATCTGTTCCAGTTGTTCTTTCAGTCCCTGGTACTTCTCAATCTTCTCATACGCCTTCTGCCTGATGTTGCTGTCATCTGGGACTGCCACATCTGGAATCTGCTGGAGCCATTTGGGGGTCACAGCCCCTACTGCTCCCATCACCACTGGGACCACTTTGGACTTAACCTTCCACATCTGTTCCAGTTGTTCTTTCAGTCCTTGGCACTTCTTGTGCTCATTCTGCCTGATGTTACCGTCATCTGAGATTGCCACATCTGGAATCTGCTGGAGCCACTCTCTCAGTTTGGGGGTCACAGCCTCCATTGCTCCTATGATCACTTTGGACTTAACCATCCACATCTGTTCCAGTTGTTCTTTCAGTCCCTGGTACTTCTCAATCTTCTCATACTCCTTCTGCCTGATGTTACTGTCATCTGGAATCTGCTGGAGCCACTTTCTCAGTTTGGGGGTCACAGCCCCTACTGCTCCCATCACCACTGGGACCACTTTGTACTTAATCCTCCACATCTGTTCCAGTTGTTCTTTCAGTTCCTGGTACTTCTCGATTTTCTCGTGCTCATTCTATCTGATGTTACTATCATCTGGGATTGTCACATATAATACAATGACCCTCTTCTGCTCCTTGTCTTCCACCATGATGTCTGGTTGGCTAGCCAGCACCTGCCTGTCAGTCTGGAACTTGAAGCCCCACAGGATCTTAGCTCTGTTGTTCTCGACCACTTTTGGTGCTATGTCCCATTGGAACTTGGGGATATCCAGTCTATATTCAGCACAGATGTTCCTATGGAGGACTTTCACGTGACGTCATTGCAACTGTGGATTTGTATACATGACCATATTGCCAGCTAAGCTTTGTGTTTGCCAGTGACCAGCACAAATATACGAGTGATTGTAAGCCAAATACAGTAAACATCTACAGATAAACTTGTAGAAGTTACATCTAAAAGAACAATGTCAGAAACCTGTAGTGCTTTGGGATGTAATAACAGATGGGGCGATAAGCCTGGTTTAATTTTTCACCACTTCCCAGCAAAACCAGAAAGACGGGAAAACTAGCGAGCTGCAGTTAAACAGGAAGACTGGATGATGACAAAAAATTCCCATGTGTATGGAAAAGGTTTTATATCAGGTTAGTATGAAAGCTCTGTGCAACATAAAAATGTATATCTGGATGTGGGCTTTGGATGCGATATATTTTATTTTGGACACAATATATTTTATTAGACGTATAAAAAATAGGTCTAATATTTAGACAGGCGGTGTCAATAATCGTGGAGGGCACTGTGTATGCCAAACCTCGAAGTGGGGATTAGCCTCAGAAGAATGATCTTAAATATAATTTAATATGATCATCTATCTGAAGGAGAAGAAAGAAGAAGAAACCTTTATTTGTCACATGCACACTTCAAGCACAGTGAAATTCATCTTCTGCATTTAACCCATCTGAAGCAGTGAACACACTCACACACACCCAGAGCAGTGGGCAGCCACACTAGAGCGCCCGGGAAGCAGTCAGGGGTTAGGAACCTTGCTCAAGGGCACTTCAGCCCAAGGCCGCCCCACGTCAACCTAACCTGTATGTCTTTGGACTGTGGGGGAAACCAGAGCACCCGGAGGAAACCCACGCGGAGAACATGCAAACTCCGCACAGAAAGGCCCTCGTCGGCCACGGGGCTCGAACCCGGACCTTCTTGCTGTGAGGCGACAGCGCTAACCACTACACCACCGTGCTGCCCTACCTAGTAGTTATGATACAAAATGAATCAGAGGTGGAAAAAGAAGAGAAGGGAATCTGTATTAATGCAAGGAATAAGAGAATATAAGGGATAGACTATGCAGTCGATAGGCAGAAAAATACTGAGCAAAAAGGACACTGAGCAATCAAGAGAGACAGAGGCGACCGTGCTAACCACTACACCACAGTGCCACCCCAAATAATAAAAGAACAGGGAAAGGTACAAAGTGACAAAAACAATGTCAGGTTTTTGGATGTATTTCCAGTAAATCTTCGAAGATCTAAAAGGCCAAGAGGACATGATTTAACTTGAGCACTTTGTCCAAGATTTAGTGCAGTCCATTAGACAAATACAGACATGGTCCAGGACCAAAGCCAAAGTAAAGCACATAAATAGCTTACTGAGCCTTCTCACTGCTTATAATAAAGACTGTTTTATTAGGAAACAGCAATGACGAGGCTAAAAAAGGTAACAGACGAGTCCCTCAACACAGACTCTTACACTTCTATCTTTGTGGGGACAATCACTGACAGCACAGATTCCCTGAACCCTCAAACCAAGTCTGAACCCTCAAACAGCCCTTTGAAAAAGTGAGGACCAGCCAAAATGTCCTCACTTCCCAAAAATGTCCTGAATCTGTTGCTATAAAACATATCCCAGTCCTCAGTATGCAGCAAATACAAGTACAATCTCACTCGTTTCCTTATTTAGCTGCATCTTATCCGGAAACATTCTCCCATTTATCCATGTAAATACATTTCAGAGGCATTTTAACAAGATTATACAATTGCATATGAAAATCTCACCCAAATTTGTATTTTAGCTGTGAGAAATATTTACTGCATTAATGATTCAATAATGTTTAGCATTTTTAATATTATGAAAAACACTCCCTCTCCTATCCTTGTTGAAAAATGTTTCCAATAATAGCTAAGGAGAAGATAATCATACCTACTTTTAGACTACAGTCCATTTATTACTGATGCTTTCATTGCACAATATATTCAGTTTATATATATATATATATATATATATATATATATATATATATATATATATATATATACACACACACACACACACACACACACATGTATATATATCAGCATGGAAGCTCCCGTCGGGCATCATAGTGGATGAGTAGGCACATGACTCATACATGTATGAGGTCCAGAAAAGAATTGGTAGGAACGTCACAGGAGCAAAACATCAGTTACTGGTAGACAGTGTAGTAGCTTGAGACTGCAGAACCAGACATACCAATTTGTGCACCACCTGGATTGACTACAAGAAAGCCGATGACTTGATGCCCCACACATGGATCCTGGAATGCTTGAAACTGTACATCATCAACAGGACTTTCAGAACCTTCATCAAGAACCCAACAAGACTGTGGAAAACAATCCTAGAGGCCAACTTCAAGCCCTGTCCCTGCTGCTGTTCTGCATAAGACTGACCGCCCTCAGTCAGATCATCACCAAGAGCGGTAGATAAGTGTCATTCAGACTAGATAAGTGTGCCTGGATGGTAACAAGGAGAGGAAAAGCAGACGGAACTGAGGGGGTGGTACTACCAGACAGCATAATAGGAAATGTGGAAGATGGCTACAAGTACCTTGAAATCCCGTAGGCAAATGGCAACCATGAAGAGGCTGCTAGGAAAGCAGCAACAGCCAAATACCTACGGGGGGTAAGGCAAGTCCGAAGAAGTCAGCTGAATGGGAAGAACAAGGTCTGGGCCATCAACACCTATGCCCTGCCGGTCATCAGATACCCTGCTGGCATAATAAGCTGGTCGAAGGAGGAAATGGAGGCCACCGACATCAGGAGAAGAAAACTCCTGACAATGCACAGAGAGCTTCACCCATGTCCAGCATCCTGAGGCTGTACACTAAGAGGAATGAAGGAGGCCGAGGACTACTGAGCGCAAGAACCACTATCCAGGATGAAACAACAAAGCTCCACGACTACATCAGGGAGATAGCCCCTAATGATGAAGTGTTTAGTGAATACTTCAGGCAGCAGAAACCTGAGAAGGAAGTGCAAGAGGAACCATCATGGAAAGACAAACGACTGCACGGGATGTACCACTGACAGCCAGAAGTGGCTGATACTGAAAAATCCTACCAGTGGCTGGATAAAGCCAGCACAGAGTCACTAATCATAACTGCACAGGAACAGGCCCGAAGCGCAAGATAGATAGAGGCTGGGGTCTACCACTTGAGGCAGGACCCCAGGTGCAGACTGTACAAAGATGCCCCCGAAACAATCCAACAAGTAACAGCAGGGTGTAAGATGCTAGCAAGAAGAGCGTACACAGAACACCATAACCAAGTGGCTGGCATAGCGTACAGAAACATCTGTACTGAGTATGGCTGGAAGTCCCAAAGTCAAAGTGGGACACACCTCCGAATATGGTTGAGAATGACCAAGCTAGGATCCTGTGGGACTTCCAGATACAGACAGACAAACTGGTAATGGCTAACCAACCAGACATGGTAGTGGTGGACAAATGGGAGAACAAGGCTGTGGTGATAGATGTGGCAATACCAAGTGACAATAACATCAGGAAAAAGGAACTTGAGAAACTTGAGAAGTATCAAGGGCTGAAAGAAGAGCTAGAAAAGATGTGGAAGATGAAGACAACAGTGGTCCCTGTGGTGATGGGAGCCCCTGGTGCAGTGACCCCCAAACTGGGAGAGTGGCTCCAAGAGATCCCAGGAACAACATCCGAGATCTCTGTCCAGAAAAGTGCAGTCCTAGAACGGCCAAGATACTGCGCAGGACCCTCAAACTCCTAGGCCTCCAGTACAGTAGCCGAGCTTGAGGGGAAAAAAGACCACCTGAAGAAGGGGAGAGTGGGGAATTTTATACACACACTATTTATATATATATATATATATATATATATATATATATATATATATATATATATATATATAAACCCCGATTCCAAAAAAGTTGGGACAAAGTACAAATTGTAAATAAAAACGGAATGCAATGATGTGGAAGTTTCAAAATTCCATATTTTATTCAGAATAGAACATTGATGACATATCAAATGTTTAAACTGAGAAAATGTATCATTTAAAGAGAAAAATTAGGTGATTTTAAATTTCATGACAACACCACACAACACCACATCTCAAAAAAGTTGGGACAAGGCCATGTTTACCACTGTGAGACATCCCCTTTTCTCTTTACAACAGTCTGTAAACGTCTGGGGACTGAGGAGACAAGTTGCTCAAGTTTAGGGATAGGAATGTTAACCCATTCTTGTCTAATGTAGGATTCTAGTTGCTCAACTGTCTTAGGCCTTTTTTGTCGTATCTTCCGTTTTATGATGTGCCAAATGTTTTCTATGGGTGAAAGATCTGGACTGCAGGCTGGCCAGTTCAGTACCCGGACCCTTCTTCTACACAGCCATGATGCTGTAATTGATGCAGTATGTGGTTTGGCATTGTCATGTTGGAAAATGCAAGGTCTTCCCTGAAAGAGACGTCGTCTGGATGGGAGCATATGTTGCTCTAGAACCTGGATATACCTTTCAGCATTGATGGTGTCTTTCCAGATGTGTAAGCTGCCCATGCCACACGCACTAATGCAACCCCATACCATCAGAGATGCAGGCTTCTGAACTGAGCGCTGATAACAACTTGGGTCGTCCTTCTCCTCTTTAGTCCGAATGACACGGCGTCCCTGATTTCCATAAAGAACTTCAAATTTTGATTCGTCTGACCACAGAACAGTTTTCCACTTTGCCACAGTCCATTTTAAATGAGCCTTGGCCCAGAGAAGACGTCTGCGCTTCTGGATCATGTTTAGATACGGCTTCTTCTTTGAACTATAGAGTTTTAGCTGGCAACGGCGGATGGCACGGTGAATTGTGTTCACAGATAATGTTCTCTGGAAATATTCCTGAGCCCATTTTGTGATTTCCAATACAGAAGCACGCCTGTATGTGATGCAGTGCCGTCTAAGGGCCCAAAGATCATGGGCACCCAGTATGGTTTTCTGGCCTTGACCCTTACGCCAATGTTGTTTTTGGCAGCCATTTTTGATTTAGTTTTAGTCTTAGTCTTTTGGACGAAATGCTTATTAGTTTTAGTCACATTTTAGTCAATTCCATCCTTGATAGTTTTGGTCCAGTTTTAGTCGACAAAAACTAAAAGGGTTTTAGTCCAGTTTTAGTCAGTCATTCATTTTAGTCGAAAAATAATCACTTTAAAACATTAAATTAGGCCAATACAGAGATAGGAAATAGTAATCGAGGTTGACAGGTTGTGCATAACATACTCTCAAAACAGTGACTCAAAACAAACTTGTTTCACTTGAACATAAAAAGTATGTCAAATATTTGGGTTTAATAATCGATGACAATCTTTCTTGGAAGCCTCATATTGATTATATTTGCAACAAAACAAGCAAGGTTGTCGGCCTTTTGGCCAAGCTTAGACATTTTATTCCACTACATACCCTTATGACATTATATCGCTCTCTGATTCAACCTTATTTAACATATGGTCTTAGTTCTTGGGGACAGGCTTGTAAAACTCATAAAAGTATTAATCCTACAAAAACGAGCTTTAAGATTAATCCATTTTGTTGATAATAGAGAAAGTGCCCTTCCATTGTTTTCCAAAACCAATATTTTACTAGTAAATCTTTTCTATGAATGTATTTCTGAATTAATGTATGACGTTGTTAATCAAAGTGCACCCTCAAACATATGTAAATTATTTTCTTCTATTTCTAGTATCCATTCTTAGAACACTAGGTCATCTTACTCCAAGAACTTATATACTCAGTATTCTCGTACAAATCTACAAAAGAACTCATTTTCCCGTGTTGGTGTTAGGGTATGGAACCAGATTCCAACTTCTATAAGATTTTCATCTAAATTGTCGTTCAAGAAAAAAAGTCAGACATCACCTTTTTTCTGATTTAAGTAGATATGGATATGATGTTGACATCTCCAAACTCTTTCTACATAACTTTATTTCTATATATAATTAAGATATATATATATATATATATTTATTTATTTATTCATTTATCTTAGTTTTAACTTGAAATATTTAATACCATGCATGAATTATTATCAGTATGACAAGTATACCTCTCTCTCTCTCTCTCTCTCTCTCTCTCTATATATATATATATATATATATATTTTTTTTTTTTTTTTCCAATGTTATTGAATGATATTACTGTACCTTTATATCGAATAACAAGTATTGTCTCCACTTTTTCTTTTTGTTACCAAATAGTTGTTAATCTGTCAAGTATGTTTTATCTTTTTCATACATATTTAAGTATTATATTAATTCATATAAAATATTTTTTTTCTTTGTAAACATGAGTCTGCTTTGATTAGCAGTGCGCTATTTGCAGACTCATGTAGTCTGTTATATGTTTATATGTAATTGAAATAAAAGATTGATTGATTGAAGTGTGTATGCGCTCTACATAAACGCTGTCTAGTGCGCATGCTCTCTACATAAACACTGTCTAGTGCAGACATCCAAGTCTCCCGGAAGTTCCGGGAGTCTCCCGCATATTGACAGTGGCTCCCTGATGCCCGCAAATTGGATATCATCTCCCGGAATCTAGAGCAAAAGCGTCCATGCGAAACATTAATGTCTGCATCGCGCATATGACGGAGTGCGCAAGGGAGAGCGAGAGAGTCTGCGTGTGTGCCTGTTCATGTAGCGCATGCTAGACAAAGAGCATCCTGATTGGTTTACAGACATCCAAACTCATTTCAGGGAGGTGTCGTGACACCCCCCGCTGATGGGAAAAAAGTCATGCGTCACAACACCTTCCTGAAATGAGTTTGGATGTCTGTAAACCAATCAGGATGCTTTGTCTAGCATGCGCTATATGAACAGGCACACACGCAGACTCTCTCTCGCACACTCCGTCATATGCGCGATGCAGACATTAATGTTTCGTGTGCACGCGCCGTTGGAGGAAACGCCATGCATTTTGATAGTCCTATAGCCAACCCACTAACATTTTCGTCTCGTGAACGAAAACAACAAATACGTCTAGTCATATTTTCGTGATCAAAGAGTTATGTTTAGCTCGTCACTGTCTCGTTTTAATCATGAAAAAAAGGTGCGTTAACGAAATCATTTCGTCATCGTCATGAATCTTTTGATGATATTATGCACTGTAGATGATGATATGTTCCAAGTCTTTGCAATTTTACACTGTCAAACTCCTTTCTGATATTGCTCCACTACTACCCCTTTTCCACCAAATCAGTTCCAGGGCTGGTTCGGGGCCAGTGCTGGTGCTGGTTCACAACTCGTTCAACTTGCGAGCCAGCTGAGAGCCAGTTTGCTTTTCCATAGCTCGCGGTGCTAAGGGAAGCCACGTCATTACGTCGCTGTATACGTCAGTTACGTCGCTGTATACGTCAGTTACGTCGCTACGTTTGCATAAACCTTGGCGCGAATATCGAAGCAAAAACAACACAGAAGAAGCAGCAGCAGCAGCAACAACAACAACAATAATAATAATGGATGACTTCGCGTTTGTACAGCTGCTGCTTCTCCTCGCTTAAAAATGGCGATCTTTCGTGGTCTTGTTATTGTTGTTGGTCTTAACAACTCCGCCCCCCCCCGCTGATGTAAGCGGTTCTTTCCTCTGGCCCAGCAGAGAGCTGGTGCTAGCCTGGAACCGTTTTTTCTGGCCCCAGAGCCAATTCTTTGTCAGTGGAAACAGAAAACCCGGTTCCAAACTAAGCACTGGCCCCGAACCAGCCCTGGAACTGCTTTGGTGGAAAAGGGGCATATTTGTCGGCGCAGAATTAGGGGGATTGGTGATCCTCTTCCCATCTTTACTTCTGAGAGCTGCTGCCACTCCAAGATGCTCTTTTTATACCCAGTCATGTTAATGACCTATTGCCAATTGACCTAAAGAGTTACAATTTGGTCCTCCAGCTGTTCCTTTTTTGTACCTTTAACTTTTCCAGCCTCTTATTGCCCCTGTCTCAACTTTTTTGAGATGTGTTGCTGTCATGAAATTTCAAATGAGCCAATATTTGCCATGAAATTTCAAAATGTCTCACTTTCGACATTTGATATGTTGTCTATGTTCTATTGTGAATACAATATCAGTTTTTGAGATTTGTAAATTATTGCATTCCGTTTTTATTTACAATTTGTACTTTGTCCCAACTTTTTTGGAATCGGGGTTGTATATTCGTGCATTTTGTGCCTAACAGACAGGAACCTTAAGCTTGCAGGTCACTTTATTTCAGGGCCATGAGAGTGCACTTTTGTTCCGAGTGCACTCAAGAGCTTTTAACTGCATGGCGTTGATTGTAATGATGCATTGATCAAAACCATGGATGCATGTACCAGTAAATGGCTGCAGGTAATCAAGGAGCAAAAGAAAAAGAGAAAATGGATTTGTACCAAAAAAAAAAAAAACCTTTTCAAGAGACCAGCATGAGGCACAAACATCAAAGCAAGTGCAGGTTGTACTTGAAATGCAAGGAGTGGGTTAGTAGCCTGATGCACACAGTTTGTGGTAATGTTTATTTCCCATTTTTCCATAGAACAGTATGAATTCTCAGCTCTGATTGGTTGCAAGGTGCTGGATGTACAGTAGCTGTATTTAAAAATACATTATAACATATCGAAATGTTTCCTCATGCCTGGTTAATGTCAGGCTTGTAGTACTCCAGTCCAGGACTCGGACTCGAGTCTGACTAATGCCCTAATTTTAAGGACTTGTGACTTGACTTGGACTTGAGCACTGATGGCTCGGACTTGAGCACTGATGACTCGGACTTGTGCATTAACTGCATTCAGACTCGTAAATTGGAGACGAGGACTCTGACTTTTTCTTTATTTTTGTCACATGCCATACTAATTTGGCATATTTATCTACACATTAATTTTTGTACTAATTTCGTGCAAGAGTGTAACACCTCTCAGCGCACCTATATAAAAACTGTGAAAATGCACTTCTTTTGCGAAGTATTGAGTAGCATTGCTGACACATTACCAAGCCTTATTTCCTTGTTTGGTTTCCTGATCCCTGATTTCCTGTTTCTCGTCTTTGATTCTGCCGAGTCCACGATAGCCTGTTTGTGCCTCGCTCGACCAACTGCCCCCATTTCACTGTTTTATGATTTTGCTTGCCATTCTGGATTGTTTACCAGTCTTCACTTGTACTAATAAACACACCTTCTGCACTTACATCCGTCTCCCAAACAACTCTGACAGAATACTTCACACTCCCTGATAAAGAGAAGCACATTCACCTGTTCATATGTCATGTTCAGGAACAAACTAATGTTAATGGCACTAAAACAGCCACCGTCAAATGGTGCGATTGGAGTCTTGGACTCGACTCGGATCAATAGTGGACTCAACTCGAAATTTTCTTCAATGACTTGGACCTGAACACTGGGGAATCGAGACTGGACTCGGACTCGAGGTTTAGTGACTCGACTACAACACTGGTTAACGTAAACAGACACAGCTCACGTGATTAGATACGTATCAAATAGCATTGTGCAGACAATACTGTGCAGTAATTATGCTATAAGGATGTTCAACAAATTCATTTTAACAATTCTTCCATATTTAATCTCCCTTGCCTTCGCTTGCTTTTGATTATATTCCATATCGGAGTGCAAGCTTTCTTCATCATCATCATCTTTCCCCTGGAGTTAGCAACTCTAATAAGTCAAAATGATTCTCTTTTGTATGAATAGCACAATGCAGGGTTTAAATAATGCAGCTCAAACTACTGTACTGGAAATGTCTAACATGCCTTAATTGTTTTGGGGTTTTTTGTCACTGTCTGGAATATCTCATCTCATCTCATCTCATTATCTCTAGCCGCTTTATCCTTCTACAGGGTCGCGGGCAAGCTGGAGCCTATCCCAGCTGACTACGGGCGAAAGGCGGGGTACACCCTGGACAAGTCGCCAGGTCATCACAGGGCTGACACATAGACACAGACAACCATTCACACTCACATTCACACCTACGGTCAATTTAGAGTCACCAGTTAACCTAACCTGCATGTCTTTGGACTGTGGGGGAAACCGGAGCACCCGGAGGAAACCCACGCGGACACGGGGAGAACATGCAAACTCCACTGTCTGGAATATCAATAGTACAATTCTAGCCACAGTGCTATTTTTGTTATTATTTGGTTATTTATATAATGGATATGTCACAATGCAAAAGTGTAACTAACTTGTGAAGTGACCAATAGCTTCAGCCTCAGAACAACCACCCCGGTGATCATGAAGTGCTTCGAGAGATTAGTTCTTCAGCACATCAAGGACTACCTCCCCCCAGACTTCGACTCCCACCAGTTCGCATATTGTGCGAACAGATCCACAGAGGACGCCATTGTCGTAGCTCTCCACTCTGCGCCGAACCACCTGGAGCAGCGCCAGAGCTACGTCTGGATGCTCTTTGTGGATTACAGTTCAGCCTTTAACACAATAAACACGGACATTCTCATCAGAAAACTGGACACTCTCGGCCTCCCCCATCTCACATGTGCCTGGATAAAGGACTTTCTCACAAACCGGCCCCAGACTGTGAGACTTGGCCCCCCGCTTCTCCTCCACCCGTACGCTGAGCACCGGCTCTCCACTGGGCTGTGTGCTGAGCCCCCTCCTGTACTGCTTCTACACCCACGACTGCAGTTCAACCCACGAAAACAACCTCATCGTCAAGTTTGCTGACGACACCACTGTGGTCGGACTCATCTCGAAGGGAGACGAGGCAGCCTACAGAGAGGAGGTCCTGAAGTTAGCAGCCTGGTGTTCGGAGAATAACCTTGCTCTGAACCCCAAGAAAACCAAAGAGATTATCGTTGACTTCAGGAAGCACAGCACTGACCTAGCCCCCCCTTTATATCAACGGCGAGTGTGTGGAGAGGGTCCACACCTTCTGGTTTCTCGGCGTTCTCATCTCCGCCTACATCTCCTGGACAGAGAACATCACGGCAGTCATCAAGAAGGCTCAGCAGCAGTTACACTTCCTGAGAGTCCTCAGGAAGTACAACCTAGACTCCAACCTGCTGCTGACCTTCTACTGCTCATCCATTGAGAGCCTGCTGACATACTGTATCACAGTATGGTACGGCAGCTACACTGCTGTAGACAGGGAGAGGCTCCAGAGAGTAGTAAAGGCAGCACAGAAGATCATAGGCTGTCCTCTCCCCTCCCTAATGGACATTTACACCTCCCGCTGCCTCAGCAGAGCTAGCAACATTATCAAGGACAGCTCCCACCCTGGCTTTAATCTGTTTGACCTGTTGCCCTCAGGGAGGCGCTACAGGTGCATCAATACAAAAACAGATAGATTCAAAAACGGCTTCTTTCCAAAAGCCATAACCGCCCTGAACTTGAATATGCACTGACCTTATCATCTCTCAATGTGCAATACTTATAATGCGCAATACCCGGACCCTCCCTGTGCAATACTATAATGCGCAATACCCGGACTCTCCCTGTGCAATACTATAATGCGCAATACCCGGACTCTCCCTGTGCAATACTATAATGCGTAATACCCGGACTCTCCCTGTGCAATACTATAATGCGCAATACCCAGACCCTCCCTGTGGAATACTATAATGCGCAATACCCGGACTCTCCCTGTGCAATACTATAATGCGCAATACCCGGACTCTCCCTGTGCAATACTATAATGCGCAATACCCAGACCCTCCCTGTGGAATACTATAATGCGCAATACCCGGACTCTCCCTGTGCAATACTATAATGCGCAATACCCGGACTCTCCCTGTGCAATACTATAATGCGCAATACCCGGACTCTCCCTGTGCAATACTATAATGCGCAATACCCGGACTCTCCCTGTGCAATACTATAATGCGCAATACCCGGACTCTCCCTGTGCAATACTATAATGCGCAATACCCGGACCCTCCCTGTGCAATACTATAATGCACAATACCCGGACCCTCCCTGTGCAATACTATAATGCGCAATACCCGGACTCTCCCTGTGCAATACTATAATTCGCAATACCCAGACCCTCCCTGTGCAATACTTATAATGCGCAATATCCAGACTCTCCCTGTGCAATACTATAATGCGCAATACCCGGACTCTCCCTGTGCAATACTATAATGCGCAATACCCGGACTCTCCCTGTGCAATACTATAATGCGCAATACCCGGACTCTCCCTGTGCAATACTATAATGCGCAATACCCGGACCCTCCCTGTGCAATACTATAATGCGCAATACCCGGACTCTCCCTGTGCAATACTATAATGCGCAATACCCGGACTCTCCCTGTGCAATACTTATAATGCGCAATATCCAGACTCTCCCTGTGCAATACTATAATGCGCAATATCCGGACTCTCCCTGTGCAATACTATAATGCGCAATATCCGGACTCTCCCTGTGCAATACTATAATGCGCAATACCCGGACCCTCCCTGTACAATACTATAATGCGCAATACCCGGACTCTCCCTGTGCAATACTATAATGCGCAATACCCGGACTCTCCCTGTGCAATACTATAATGCGCAATACCCGGACTCTCCCTGTGCAATACTATAATGCGCAATACCCGGACTCTCCCTGTGCAATACTATAATGCGCAATACCCGGACTCTCCCTGTGCAATACTATAATGCGCAATACCCGGACTCTCCCTGTGCAATACTATAATGCGCAATACCCAGACCCTCCCTGTGCAATACTATAATGCGCAATACCCGGACTCTCTCTGTGCAATACTTATAATATGCAATACCCCACTCCATAATGTGGAACACAACACTGTACATAGCACCTTTTTTTTTTCTTTTTTATTGCATATTTTATATTTTATGCTGTTTGCACTGTGATTGGAGTTGCTTTTAATCTCATTGTACATGTGTATAGTGACAATAAAGGCATTCTATTCTATTCTATTCTATTCTAAAGCAACTCTTCAGTACCATTTCAATGTCACCAGCCCTGCAATGCTGCAATCTACAGTGCTGGAGGAAAGGTCACAGAACCAGGCATTTTAGCCGACTTTGGAGCTCTATTTCTAGTTGAAATTATGGCTGAGGTGCTGCTATGGAACTCATTATGTTTGAGATCAACTGATTATTTTCCCCAGGTCAGAGAATTTGTTGATTCAATTAAAGGTTCTGACTGCAAAGTTAAATACTGGGCAAAATATTTTATGTTGATTGCTGTTGGAGTTTTGAGACGTTTCGCTGCTGCACACACCATGTATCCTATGCATCAATGTTTTGCTGAGATAAATAGCATCCTGCATTTTACGATTCTGGAGACTGGCGAAGCAAGTGAGCAACAAGATTACATGACCACCATGGGGCATGTTTGACCTACTTTTAACCAAAACAAGTCGGCATGGACAAACATGGTGGACTCTGCTCTCCCTCCAGCTAAAAGCCAGCGGAAAAGAAAAGGAAAACCTGCCTAGTGAGTGCAACTGCAAGACAGAGCAAGGATAGATGACGTGTCATTTTTCTGGACAGACAGCTAAATCATTCAAGCTAGCACATAGCTATCTTAGCCTTCGAATGCATGGGCTCAACTCCACAGGAGCGAGTATGGAGATATACACCTAATGTTCTGATCTTACAGAGAAAGAAACGAGAACGCAAAAGCAGTAACAAAGAAAAGATATATTCGTCTTTTGTTTCACGGATCTATTCACGAATGTCAACCACAAATTACATCCCTGTGACTCCAAACTCTCTGAGGTCAATGCAGAGTCACGATGTTCTCCTTGCATCACCATCTTGTTGTGATGCAGTTCCATAGATATGCTAATTAGTCAAAGGAGAACTGAAGGCAAATTTTTTATGATCAAAATTCTATTTCTCATTTTATGAAATATAGGAATGCATTTTTGATAGCAATTTTGTCACGGCTATAGCAAGTTATGAGTGTTTGAAATATGCTGTGTAATATATCAGTCCATATGTCAAAGCAATGGACGTAAACAAGATTTGTTGAGACTTGTGCGAGACATCGTACGACGGAAGTAAAACGTACAGCAGAAATCAAAGCGACCAACATCTGCCAACGTTGTCAAAAGATGCGCGTGCCCTCTTTCGAATGCTGATATAATCAAGCCGGAAGTTTTGTTTGTTTTGATAACAATCAGGAAAGTTTGAAAAAAGTAGGCAGTAATCATCATTTAAACTCGTTTTAAATGCATTTAAACACGCCAACACTTCACAGTCTCGCACAAGTCTCGTGAAGATCACGTGGATAAGTGACGCCTGCCGTGGACCAAACAAACTAAATTCAACATGGCTAAAAACCGAATAGGCCAATAAGTATAATATTTAATTGCAATTCGTTGCCAATATGAGTCACGATATGAGGTTACTAAAACCAAAAATGTAATTTCATAACACGTTAATTAAGAAATAAAGCAAGTTTAAAAATGACTTCAGTTCTCCTTTAAAGCTCCTCGCGTTTGGCTGTTTCTGTAGGGTCATACTGTTTACCTCAAGCAGCAGGAAAACTGTCCCAAAATGGAGGAAAGCGACCCTCAGCACATCAAAATGATCACATCTTGTTCTTGTGGGACATAGGAAAATCCCACGCACAATAAAAAAAAAAATTAAAAAATTTCAGAAGACTTTGCAGTCAGTACATTTAAGTTTTGGAGAGAATGTATTTATTTAGTTTAAGATGTGTGCTGTTACAGACTCAGAAATAAAAATTAATAGTTCAACTAATCATTTCTCGTCATTAAAAATTTGTACAAAATATTCTGAGAATCGGGGCGGCACGGTGGTGTAGTGGTTAGCGCTGTCGCCTCACAGCAAGAAGGTCCGGGTTCGAGCCCCGTGGCCGGCGAGGGCCTTTCTGTGTGGAGTTTGCATGTTCTCCCCGTGTCCGCGTGGGTTTCCTCCGGGTGCTCCGGTTTCCCCCACAGTCCAAAGACATGCAGGTTAGGTTAACTGGTGACTCTAAATTGACCGTAGGTGTGAATGTGAGTGTGAATGGTTGTCTGAATGTGTCAGCCCTGTGATGACCTGGCGACTTGTCCAGGGTGTACCCCGCCTTTCGCCCATAGTCAGCTGGGATAGGCTCCAGCTTGCCTGCAACCCTGTAGAACAGGATAAAGAGGCTAGAGATGATGAGAAATATTCTGAGAATCAAACTGAATTGAATCGTGAAGCCAGATTCATGATTTGAATCGAATCATAACCAGAGCGTATAATTACACCCCTGTTACATTAGCAAGTGATTTTTTTTTCCTCCAGTTTCAGTGACTCTGTGCTCAGTGTAGTCTCATCTTCCCGTTCTTGGCTAACAGGAGTGGAAACTGATGTGGACTTCTGCTGTTGTAGCGGATCCACCTCAAGGTTTGTGTTCCAAGTTCCTTCTCTGCTCACCGCGGTTGTAAAGAGTGATTGAGTTTATGAAATACTCAAACCAACCCATGTGATACAAATAACCACATCTTGATCAGTCACTGAGATGACCACATTATTACATCACTGTTTCTCCCTATTCTGAACGTTCTCTAGAAAATCTGAAGTAGTCGTCTAAAAAAAAGTCGTAAGCGTCTCTGGAATTTGCAGCAGTGGAGTTGCCACGGTGTGCCAAAGGTGCGCTAATGCTAGGAGGGGTCTGGGGGCATGCCCCCCCAAAAGAAATTTTGAAATTTACATGCCTTCTGGTGCATTCTCAGCTAATAAATGACTATTTCCCTATGAAATACTTGCAAAAGCTATATGAAATTTCAGATGTGTGCATGCTTGGTTTTCTCAGTTCCCCTCCATAGTACGCTGCCTGGCTCTGTAACATAACTACATAAACTATGGGGTGGTCACGTGGTCCCGCTCAGCCAATCAGAGTGCGAGAATCGATCAACAAATATGGCATCGCTTCCGGTCATGACCCGAATCAAAGACAATTTTGTGGTGAAATAATTGGATTTGCAGCAAATTATGGGCAGTGGAGATGATCTAAAATCACCTGAACATTGAAAGACAAGTTGTTGTTTTTTTTTTTTTCTGGGATCAAGTAGCCGGCACAGACCGTCTGTGTAGGTGGAGAAAACCGCCGGTCACCGGTGCTTGTGGACATCTCTGAACATTTGATGTGAACATTACCTGAAGCTCTTGACCTGGATCTGCATGATTTTATGCACTGAGCTGCTGCCACATGATTGGCTGACTGGATTCTTGCATTAATGAGCATTAATATACAGGTGTTCCTGTTAAAGTAGCAGAGTGATTTTTATATTCCCGGTTCTATTCTTGGTTTGGTTCCAACCACTCAAGTAGAAATTCAGAGTGCAGATTACACAAAAAACACTTGAACCAAATATTTTTTAAAAGCTTTTTGCCATCATGCAAACTCTCAACAAACTCCAAAGCACCAACATGTTTCTTAAAACAGGACCCGTTTGATTGCGGAAGGCAGGAAATTTGGCTTTTGAGAGCTTCCGAAGTCATGTACTTCTTGTTTACATCTTATTATGCTTTCAATCCCTCTGTTTCTTGCAGGCTCTCTGTTCACAGATTAGCAGGGATAATTATTTTGACATTACCCTACAAATTTGTTTCCTCTCAATTTGTCCATTAAAACCTCTCATCTATACTTATGCTGTCCTTCAAAACAGTGTGTTCGTGTGCGCGCGCACCTATGTGCGGCTGTACAACATTTAGCTCTTTGCAAATACAGAAAAATGACTAAATGTCTTCACAAAAATCAACCGTTTCTCAAATTCCAAGATTTTTAACAACTTTTAAAGGAGCCAAAATATTTGGTTTTGCTTTTACTGCAGTTAAAGTCAGGGTTTGAAGTGCAGCATGAATTACATAACCTGTATGCGCATGTGTGTGTAAAAGAGAGAGAGAGACCTTTTGATTTGCTCATTAGTAGATGGACAATGGCCCAATTACTGCCCTACTTTACATCTGAATGCAACAGCATCACTCCAGGAACAAAGACTGTCACACGAAATCTTAAAGGAGATACGCAGAACCATAGGCCTCACTTTTCATTTATAAATGCCTTGAGACCTCAAGAATGGCACAGGAATAGTTTTAAGCATTAACAATAAATCTAATATAGTAATTTTTACGATTAAAATGATTCATATAGGTAGCGGTCTGAGTGAATAACCTTGACATCTGTGATGTCACCGCAGGAAGTCTATCAGTCTCATCGCCATTTCCGCTATACTAAAACACAGAGCTGACTGCAACTCCGATCCTCCGTTTTGAGCTAATTTATCGCCATGCCACGTAGATGTGTTGCTGGCGGATGCAGCAACATGACAGAAGGTGGATTTACGTTGCATTCATGGCCCAAGAATGTTCAAACTGCAAAGATTTGGATGCGTTTTGCGAGAAATTTACAGACACATTGGGCACCTATGAAGTGGTCTCTCCTCTGCCCTGCACATTTTACTGAAGACTTGTACGAGACCTCTGATCTGTTGAGGAGCGTTGGCTATAAGCCCGTATTGAAAGAGGGTGCAGTACCAACAATTAAAGGAAAAGAAAACTACAAGAAAAGGAAAGTAAGTTCAGTTGCACCAGTTCTCCCGGAGTGTGAGCTGAGCAGTAATGGCGGAGTACTCAGTATGGAGAAAATGGAGAATGAGTGGACCAGTCATCTGATTTTCCCACTGGATATGCCCCCCCTCGCTGGATATGCTTGCCTCAGCAGCAATATCTCACCCTTATGTGGAAGAAGCGAATGAGCAAAGAACTGAAAGTCAGATTGTTTCAAAAACAATCGGCCACAAGATCAGCCTTCAGGAAGCGAGAACACAGACAGGTAAGATGCGACTCTCATTTGTTTACATCAAAACAACACATGTTGTTTACCTGCATTTAGATTAATACATGTAACTTGTATTGTGTGTTTAAGTTACCAGTATAATATTATTTAATTTGCTTCAGAATGTGATTGTCTCAGTTCATCTGATTATTTAATTCGCCTTTTACGTTTTATCAGTGAAAATGCATGCATGTACATGTATGGTACATTTGTTGCACAAGTTATAACACCTATCCTGTTTTAATGAGAGTCACATGAGACTGCCACTTCAAATTCCATTTAATTCTCTAGATGGCTTTGTTCTCTGGCTTTATTTTGTAAGGTGGGGGCCTCTGTGGCTGACGTGTTGCTATCGGATTCACTTTCTGATGGTTTGAACTGATACGTTTCTGTGTGTACAGCAGTTGCATGTACACACACTCCAATTTCAGGACTATCACAGTTAGATGTATTACTATCTGAGGAATCCGAAGAATCTCCAGTAAATCCAAATGAAGAGGTCATTGCAACCACTCTCGCCTGCCGAGTCTGGCTTTGGTCAAAGGCCTCGGCCTTAAAATCGGTTACCGCTATGACATCACGAACTCAGGGCTGGCTAGCTCAGCGGGGCAACTCGAATGCCAACTTTGCGGTTTATTTTTAACTCTCAAAAATGTATATTTTTTATTCCCATTTATGCAGCATACAAGAGTCAAGGATGGAGACACTATCCACTCAGAAATTTATTTAAAAATAAAGGTTCTGCATATAGCCTTTAAGCAAAAAAAATGACAGAAGTGTGTGTGTGTGTGTGTGTGTGTGTGTGTGTGTGTGAGAGAGAGAGAGAGAGAGACCGAGAGAGAGAAAATGACCGTGATATTAACCTACAGACAGACAGAGAGAAACAGGCTAAAGATCAAGATGTAATAGCCCCCAAGCAGAACTACGTCATCACTTGTTTACCGCAATGCATTATGGGGAATCGCCGGGCCCGCAGTTGAGCGATGTAACAGATGTCAGATTAATTTTAGGTGAGAGTGATGTCAGAGAAGCGATTTTGCCGTGCTCTGTCGTGGAAGAGAATGAAATTGGTGATTTAGAGAGGTGGATAACATGTCAAGGGTTTACAGCAGGAGAATCAGAATCCAAATCCAGCTTGGTGAGAAGGTAAGAGTTGCAACCAAGTCTACCACACTGTACACAACATCATCATCATCAAATCTCAGAATGTCTTATTTCTGAGGACCACTAAATTTTACTGAGAAAACAAATCTATCTGAATATCGAGAATTGTATGTAGCCTCTCAGAAATTGGCTGTAATGTCTATAGTGTTCATGGCGAAGTTATGGTAAGTCTAAGATTGCCTCATGATCCCAGGCCCAGATGAACATCATCAAAACATTTATAAATGAGTGATTAGTTAAATAAAACTTGATATCAGGAAACATTACAAAAAAAAAAAAAAACACACTTTGGAAACCCGCTGAATGAAACTCGTCATGTTCAGTATAAATGCATTTTCTTCAATAAATGCCACTAGTGAGGTACACTGAGCATTATACACACCCGAAAGAGAGCCCTTCATGGTTTGGGAGTTTTATCAATCTGACAGGCTCATTCGGCTGCCGAGTGCTTTGGCACGTTGAGAGGCAAAGGCTGAAGAATGCGTCTTTGTTTTATAGGCCTTGGAATATGGCTAGTTTCAGACAATGAACAGTGTCGATTGTTATAATCTTCTATAAACAAAGGCCGTTCCGCAGACCATGGAAATATTGCTGGGTCACAGTTTAAGTACGTCTTTTTACCACCAGAGAAATGTAAACTACAAACACTTGTCCATTTCAATTCAGTTCGAAGGTTTTCGTTGCGGATTAAATTTATCCATTTCTTTCTTCTCTTCTTCTCGACCGGCAGCTGATAAAATCTCAAATGAGGTGTTCTCTTTGTTGTGGAGACACAGGCCCTGTCCACACGGCAACGGATTCAGGTGAATCTGATAAAATTATTTATCGTTTCGGCCTGGCGTCCACACAGCACCGGCGTTTTGGGTGCCCCAAAACGAAATCTTTTGAGAACGGGTTCTAGAGTGGAAAGATCTGGCAACAGCGCCATTGCAAAGTCGCCTGGATGAGTAGAACGGATTTGTTTACGATGACGTCACAACCACATGACTGTCAGTGCTTCACGCCGGGTAGAAGTGTAACGAACTCGATGCGAGTTGTCAACAAATCCTATAACTTGGTTCATGAAACGTACTTACAAAATATTTTCACTGTGAATATTTATTGTGTAATGGTGCAAAGTGAGAGAGAGAGAGAGAGAGAGAGAGAGAGAGACTTTGCCCTTAGGGAAGAGTCAATCCCGCCAGCAAAAATAGGGAAAAAAAGGAGCGATCTCACCTCTTCAGATGTTGGTTTAAGTCCTACAATACATTCCTCAAAAAGGGCGTAGAAGAACAAATTAATCCATCAACGTGTAGCATTCAATTTATTCCGGACCATTAAAGACGCCGCCTTCCGCGTAGAATCATACGTCATCCTCGCCGCCATATTGGATGGGTCAAAGCGGAGAATAAAGATGCTTCATTCATGTGCTGCATTTAACTGTACCAACAGGTTTACCGTCCAAACGAGATCACATGGGATTACCTTTCACAGGTGAGACTGGAAAAATACTTTTCATTGTATTTGGTCATTTCAACGTAACTTTACGAACAGATTTTCCTGACTTCGTGGCTAATATGAAGTCTCGCGCATAATAGTTTATGCGCATGCGTCCTTACTTCTTCTATTGTCCTGGTGTCTCCGATGGGACCGTCTTACAGCGCCCCTAGAGGTGTGGCATGTGTATTGCATCGTTTTCAGCAAACACTGCGTTGCCATATGTACCTGATATTTTACTGATCCGTTGCCCATGTGGACACGATATTTTTTTTAATAACATCTCGTTGCCGTTGTTGTGTGGATGTAGCCACAGTAAGGCACACAGAAATTCACTTCAGGCATGGTTCAAACCAGTTACACACAACAATGCAGTGTTTAACAAAGGCAAAAGTAAACAAAACGGCGGAGCGGAGCTGACCCCGTTTTCACCCATAACGTATTACGGTAAACAAGCGATGACATAGTTATGAGTTAGGTTCATTCAGCAGACAGCAAGAGACAAAAAGAAAAAACAATAAATAAAGAAAGAGAAACAAAGGGAGATGTACAGCCCCACACTTGCCTGCAGAGTGCTTAACAGTTGTAGAATTTTATTGATTTCTTAATAGTTTTTGTGACCAAAGAGACCACTTGTCTCTCACTCTTGGTTCCTACTGGCTTACAAGACTGATGAACTCAAAGGTCAAAGTTCACCTCAATAAAGCTGGCATGAAGCTAAAGGTCACTGCTACCAGAAAAACACACATCTTTCAAGTGCCATGTTTTGACCTTTCAGTGAATTTTCTTTTCCGGCAGGTAAATTGCTCATTCGCAACATTTTCAGGTGTCGATGCTACGGCTAAACCGCATTGATTGGTAAATTACCACCCTATATTGGTAATCTGCTGTTACGTCAAACCTGTGCTTATAGCACAAGGTCATCAAATAAAATAATCTTGAACATCCCAACAACACGAACAGTGTTGGGCAAAACTGCCTTTAGCTCATTTGCACCATATGCCTGGAATGAACTTCAGAACATACTAAATCTTGAGTTATTACCCTCTCCCAATGTATTTAAAAACCTTTTAAAAACAACTATTACAGAACAAATGTCATCGTTTCTAACCGAGCTTCTCTGGTTTCTTAACATATCTTAATTGTACCCTCCTCTATGTTATTTTCTTTTTAACTGAATGTTTTATTGTAGTGTGCGTCTTCTGTTATGGTCTTTGTATTTACTGTAACTTTTTGCCGCCTATCTTGGCCAGGACTCCCTGGCAGAAGAGATATTGTATCTCAAAGGGACCTTCCTGGAAAAATAAAGGCTAAATCCTAGCACCTTTAAATCATACATATACAGTCCTGTGCAAAAGTCTTGGGCACATATAAAGACCAAAAAAAGCCTTAAAAATAATGAAATGAAATGTTTCAACATTAAAAAAAAAATACTGTAAACAGCAGTAAGCTGTAATAAATGGTGTGAGACAACCCTTTGCTTTAAAAAACAAGAGTGCTCTGAGAGCACAATATCCCCCGCTGGCAACTATATCTACCGTATGCTATAAGTGCTTAATACACCCTCATGAAATTGTCAAAGTACAAGTTATTTAAACAAGAGTCAAAACTCTGGGAAAATTTTCACAAATGAAATTAAATCGCAATATGCGTATTACCGTCATATAACAAGGCCTTTTGCCAAGCTTCGAGAAATTCGTCCAAAAATTGTGAGAGGAGTTGATGTCAGAAGGAAAACACACTTTCATGAAATTGTCAAATTATAATTTTGTTCGGCAAGGGCTGTAACTCTGGTAAAATGTGAACGGATTTAACAAAATTGCAATATGCATACTACCAACATGTAACAAAGAATCCTGCCAAGTTTGGTGAAATTCCTCCAAAAATTGTGAGAGGAGTTGATTTCAGAAGGTGAGCACCCTTCCCAAGATGGACAGACAGACGGACATTGCCACGGCATAATTCCCCGACAGGCCTTTCGGCCAGCGGGGGATAAAAAACCGTGGAGAACCATTTTTGTGTCAGTGTGTATGTTTCTCTCAGAAATGATTTTTATATGCTGTAAATATACATGCCGTGTTTATACCGGGTCTACTGCCGTACCTTAGTGACTTAATACAAGATTAATAGAAATAACATTCCATTACAATAAGAAATTGTAAATGAAAGCAAGCTGCTGTGGTATAAAAGGAATAAAACACAGCTGTGGGTGTTTGTTTTCCTACACAGCATGGGCGGTCATGTTTCTTTCGTTCATATATGTTACTCCAACATGAGGATGAGATCAGAATCCAATCCGAGGTTGTGGTCCTACCGTGCCAGGCTGATGCAGGAGTCACTGAGTGTGGCAGAGGAGTTGAAATACTCGCGGGCAGAGGCCAGAGCCAGGTCCACGCTGCGGGCATACGGCACACGGACTGCTTTCACACGGAACACAGGGCCGACTGGAGGAACCGGACCTGAAGAGCTGCGCTGCATCAGCTGACCAGCCAGGACCACGTTCTCCTCTCGACCTGAACATAATAAACTCTCCACAAATACCTGCAGAGACAGAGAGAGAGAGAGAGAGAGAGAGAGAGAGAGAGAGAGAGAGACATGGACAGACAGACAGACAGACAGACACAGAAAGAGAGAGAGAGAGACACACACACAGAGAGAGACAGACAGACAGTCAGAGGGAGAGAGACAGGCAGAGAGAATGAGAGAGACACACAGACAAACACACACAGTGTCAGAGAGAGAGAGAGAGAGAGACAGACAGAATGAGAGAGACAGTCAAAGGGAGAGACATACACAGAGAGAGAGAGAGAGAGACACAGACAGAGAGAGAGAGACACAGACAGACAGAGAGAACGAGAGAGACAAACAGAGAGAGAGAGTCAGAGAGAGAGATAGAGAGAGACAGACACACAGAGAGAGAGGGAGAGAGAGAGAGAGACAGACAGACAGACAGAGAGAAAGAAAGGGTAAATGTGCTGAAAAATAAATTAATTAGTAAGGAGGGGGAATAGAAAGTGTTGGAAAAATAGAAATAAATTATGAAAAAAAGCACAGCAGCTAAAGCAGCAGTAATAAATCACTCACACCCGGCTCGCTCACACTGCTTACAGGAGCCATATGGAAGTGAGACTCTCCCTCTCTCTCACACACACACACTCCACACTACTGAACAAATGAACATGACAGAGAACATCTGCCAGAGGTGGAAAGTGAAGTGTGTGAGAGAGAGAGAGCCGGGGGGGTGGGGTGGGGGGTGTCTGAGGTGTTTAGGTATCACAGGTACAGTGTGTTCTTGATGTCACTGCCATCTACTGTCTGCCACCTGCATGATTTGGAGCTCAGATGATCTGATTCAACAGAAGAAGCACACGGACACGATTTCTCGTTTATTCCAAAACCTCCTTCATCAGCCATGACGTGAAGCTAATGGAGCTAAAATACAGGAACGGAAGCCAACAATCTTAATATTATCTCTGAAAATGAAGACTGAGTGAAAATGTTTCTTTTCTAATTTCACACAAATTATTTCAATTCAACGACTTTTTTAAAAAGGAGAAGCTCGACATAAATTTAGTCAGATTTGGTGTGTAAAGACAGTAAGCACTCGAGCTCCACAGATGTGTGGAAAACCAGACAGAGTTTAGAAATGCATCCAGAAGCACGACTGAAAGAGAGAATACTCGAGGAAAATCTGACCTTCTGTACAAAGAAGAAGCACAGAACACTGTCAGGAGGACAAATATGAATAAATTATAAGAAACACCGACCGAGAACTCGGGGAGAATTTTGAATATTAAACAGAATTAAATATTTGATTTCTTTAGTTTTAAACTTCGAAAAAGTTTCTTTAAAGTGAAAATTTTAACTTAAACAAACAAACAAACAAACAAACAAACAAACAAACAAACAAACAAACAAACCCAGATTTTCAATGTGCTCTCAGGCTTTCTGTTCCTACCTGCATATAAATATTAAATCAATGCCAAATCTATACAAAATCAATTAATCAAACAAATAAAAAGGTGATTTAAAGCTGTATAATCACTCCTTTTAGTAAATTATTTTGCAAATTTTAAGTGTAAAATCTGAGAAAAGTATTTGACTATAAATTTAGTATTTTATTTTCATTATATACACAATATTTTTTTCTGTGGTCTATTATTAGTAGTAGTCATAACAGTATTTCATTTTACTCTTTTTTCCCCCCTTTGTTTTGAACTTAAGGTAAGATTTGCCTTTAAAAACTAAACAGTTCAAAATTATGGACGAGCCAACGGGACGAGTTGAATATATGTTGAAAATCACAATTTTTACAGTAATTATTTCAGAGTTACATCAATCAAGTTCCAACAAAACTAGTTCAGTCCCCTCAGTGATCGTGTTATTGTTTACAAAATTTTGGGGACGTAGAGTGCAGCAGATGCACGTGTACAAATAACCACGTCATAATATCTAATTGTAGATTATTAAACTTTGAAGTAATTGAAATCGGAAAAATGGCAATCAAATACCTCAATAAAATAAATATCTGTGGTGAATCTTCATTTCATTCGGACATTCACTGTAATTTTTTTTTTTGTGCGGTACACATTAATGATCACAAGTGTCGTAAAATATTTCACGGGAATTTTACGACAGTACTGAACTCACTTACGGTTTGTTTTCATTCACAACGTGATTCCGTCACCCTTCTCATGTCCAACCGGTTTTCTTTCGATTCCATTTCTTTAAATTAATTTATACTTCAGGTTTTACTGGATTAATCAAGATTTAACTTTATTTCCCCCAGAAGCTTTGAATTTGGGTGAGTCTGAGTCTTAAAACTGTAGATCAGGTAACGGGTTAGAACAACACACACACCATAATGGGACATGGGAGAGTTTTTGTTGATTGTTACAGTTAAAGTTTGACTTTTATTGAAAAATTATAAATCATTAAAGCATAATGATTATCATAACTATACCCACTTTTTGATAAACTTTGTTCATCATTTTCTTTTCGCTGAACTAGCAAAAACACAGGAATAAAAATGTTACGGTCAGGACGAGTGAAAAATATTGCTGCTTGTCCGATTGGACAAGTGGATTAAAAAGTTAATGCTGAGCTCTGCAGAAATATAAAAAAAATTCAAATCTCAAAACTAAAGCTTTTATATAAAAGGCTGAAGATGACGTATATAGGATTCCCAGGAAAAAGCAGATGCTTTCAGAGTGCTGAAACAAATAAAACAGCTGTTTGTTTTGTCATGACGGTGGGCCGACAACCATCATCTCCTCTGCAGGTGCTTCTTGCTGCACTGTGGTGCTGAAAGGACAGCGCCCCACTCACTGCGCCAAAAGTGAGCAGCGGCAGTTCAGCGCCACCGGCCAAAGACAGCGCCCTACACACACACACACACACACACACACACACACACGAGAGGAAGACTGGCCTAATGCAGCATGGCTGGCATGAGCTTATTACAGCGCAAGCATTCACTCTCCCGGAGTTCACAACAGAATATAGAGGCTTTGCACCATCATGTGACCCCATAGCAACAGCAACTACGTTGCCATGACAGGGAGCACGCTTGTTGTGCTTCATTCGGCTGAGTTAGTTGTTCTTGATCAGTATGGGAAGGTTTTACTGCCTTTCTGGACATGCAAATTGTTGTGAACAAAACAAGGATATCAGATTTTTTTAATTTACCAAAAGTAATTCATCAGCGGGGGAAACAACTAGAGAGATTTCTAAACGTAGAAGGGAAAATGGGGGGAAAAAATTTTCAATGGGGCTCGGTATCAAATGGAGAGGTCAAAAACCCGATGGTATGCTCACTTCATTTCCACGAAGGTAAGAATTCCAAAAATAATTAATTTCAAAAGTGCAGCACGGTGCTCTCTCTCATACAGTGAAGTGAACATGAGCAGCACAGCAACTCTGTACAGCCTAACCTTCACCGAGACTGAAAAAGTGCATTTACATTCAGGGATCCTTCAGAGCGCGTTGTGTTGAGTCATTATGGGAAACAGCTGATACTGATTTGCACGCAATCAGCACGTGCATATAAGGACGCTGTTTTCACAGAGACTTTGTGAAGTATGGTGTCAGGTATGCGCCGGTATGAAACTGAAAAGCAGAGTCATAAACACGGCCAGAAACAAAGGTGACCGTGATAATGAGAATACTTCACAAAGCCTCTGTGTCCTTATATGCGTGTGCTGATTGCGCTCAAATCAGTATCAAGTGTTTCCCATAATAACTGGGTCCCAAATGCGTGCACAACACGCGCTGAAGGATCCCATTTGGTAAACGCGCTTTAAGTCTTGGTGAAGGTTAGGTTGTACCACTCATGTTCACTGTATACAGTAAGAATGAGCACCATGCTGCAGTTGTGAAATTATTGTTTTCTTTTTTTTTTTTAATTCTTACCTTCGTGGGAATGAAGTGAGCATACCACAGGGTTTTTGACCTCTTTGTTCGACACAGAGTCCCGCTGAATGTTTTTTTTCCTTCCCATTTTCCCTTTGACGTTTAGAAATCTCTCTAGTTTTTTTTTCCCCGCCGATGATGAAGTACTTTTGGTAAATTAAAAGAATCTGTATGTCTTTGTTTCGTTCAAAATTATTTGCACGTCCAAAAATGCAGCAAAACCATCCCATACCAATCAATAACAACAAACTTGGCTGAATGAAGTACTCATGGCAGCATAGTTACCATTGCTATGGGGTCATGTGACAGTGCAAAGCCTCTATATAAGGGCTGTGCATGGCATAGTGAGCAAGCAGATCCTTTTGAATGCTGTCCCTAATTCTCTGTGTGTTTCTTTCATTCCAGACACCAGCGAGGACGATGCACTCATTCGTTGGGAGGAAGGAAAGGCTGCTTCCATGTCATAGGGATCCCAAGCTCTGCACTCACTACCCCAGGACCTTCCACCCTGCCTCACCTCACTGCAACGCCATCTCACATCGGGGGAAAAAAGGAAGAAAAACCTCACCTGCTTTACACTTTACATCTGTGGTCCGTGCGTCTATGTCTCCTGCTGCCGCTAGGGCTTCTCCAGTTTGTTTGTTTTTATGTTCTATTCAAACAGCGAATTTTCTTCAGTGGTGTTAAACACTCGATGCTTCATACATGCCCGGCGTAACTTAATGTAACATTGTATGGTAGGTAGTTAGGCTATATTAACGTTCGCTTGCCAGGAATCTTATTTGTTTCCTTTTAGACATTACTGTCGCACAAAACATGTGATGTCTGTAATCGAGCATGCTGTGCGTGTGCTGTGATAACCATCCACGAAGGAGGATTTGGAATGGATATGAAATACAGTGCCTTGCAAAAGTATTCATCCCCCTTGGTGTTTGTCCTGTTTTGTTGCATTACAAGCTGGAATTAAAATGGATTTTTGAGGAGTTGGCACCATTTGATTTACACAACGTCTACCACTTTAAAGGCGCAAATTGTTGTTTTATTGTGACACAAACAATAATTAAGATGAAAAAACAGAAATCTGGAGTGTGCATAGGTATTCACCCCCTTTCGTATGAAACCCCTAAATAAGAGCTGGTCCAAACAATTCACTTCATAAGTCACATAATTAGCTGATTAAGATCCACCTGTGTGCAATCAAAGTGTCACATGATGTCTGTATAAATCAACCTGTTCTGGAAGAACCCTGACTCTGCAACACTACTAAGTAAGCAACATGAAAACCAAGGAGCCTCCAAACAGGTCAGAGACAAAGTTGTGGAGAAGTATAGATCAGGGTTGGGTTATATAAAAAAAATCCCAAACTTTGAATATCCCAGGGAGCACCATTAAATCCATTATAGCAAAATGGAAAGCATATGGCACCACTACAAACCTGACAAGAGAAGGTCGCCCACCAAAACTCACAGACCAGGCAAGGAGGGCATTAATCAGAGATGCAACAAAGACACCAAAGATAACACTGAAGGAGCTGCAAAGATCACCCTGAGAACACCATCCCTACAATGAAGCATGGTGGTGGCAGCATCATGCTGTGGGGATATTTTTCATCTGCAGGGACAGGAAAGCTGATCAGGATTGAAGGAAAGATGGATGGCACTAAATACAGGGCAATTCTGGAGGAAAACCTGTTTGAGTCAGCCAGAGGTTTGAGACTGGGATGAAGGTTCACGGTCCAGCAGAACAATGACCCAAAACATACTGCTAAAGGAGTGGTTTAAAGGAAAACATTTAAATGTCTTGGAATGGCCTAATCAAAGCCCAGACCTCAATCCAATTGAGAATCTGTGGCATAACTTGAAGATTGCTGGACACTAATGCAACCCATCTAACTTGAAGGAGTTGGAGTAGTTTTGCCTTGAGGAATGGGCAACAATCCCAGTGGCTAGATGTGCTAAGCTAATAGAGACATACCCCAAAAGACTTGCAGCTCTAATTGTAGCAAAAGGTGGCTCTACAAAGTATCAACTTTTTTTTTTTTTTTGGGGGGGGGGGGGGGGGGGGGGGGGATACCTACGCACACTCCAGATTTCTGTTTTTTCATCTTAATTATTGTTTGTGTCACAATAAAACAACAATGTGCACCTTTAAAACTGTAGGCATGTTGTGTAAGTCAAATGGTGCTAACCCTCCAAAAATCCATTTTAATTCCAGCTTGTAATGCGACAAAATAGGACAAACACCAAGGGGGATGAATACATTTGCAAGGCACTGTATGTCCTGCTTAGATTATTGTAACTCCCTTTTTATTGGCCTCCCTACTAAATCCCTTCAAAGACTACAATACATTCAGAACTCCGCAGCGAGACTCCTCACCCATACCAAACCATCTGCTCATATCACCCCCGTTCTTTCTCAGCTTCACTGGCTACCTGTTCTGTCCAGAATTAAATATAAAATCATACTACTCACCTTCAAAGCTCTCCATAACCTTGCTCTTCCTTTCATGTGATCTTCTGACCCTTTATACTCCATCGTGCTCTCTCAGATCCTCTAGCCATGCTCTCCTTGCTATTCCTCGCACTAGACTCTCTACCCTGGGTGGCAGGTCCTTCAGCACCATGGCCCTCAAACTCTGGAATTCCCTTCCTCAACCCCTCTGTGACTGCTCTTCTCTTGCTTTCCTCAAATCTCATCTCAAAACCTTTCTGTTCCACGAACACTTCTCCACCAGTGCATAAACTCACCACTCTTGAGCACCTCCTTTTTTGGGGGTTGTTTTCTCTGACCTACAGTATGTAAAGTGACCTTGAGTTTGAGAAAAGGTAATATATAAATGTAACTTCTTATTATTACTGTTTAAATCTGGTCTTTCTCCAAATCATTTAACCACAAACGTGTGGCTGATAAAATCTGTTCCATTCTCTCTACATCCTGTTCATTTTCTCTCCCCATATTGCCTTCCTCTCAGTCTCACTTGACTGGACTGCCCTACAAACATATGAACCATCTAGCCAGAGAGTGACACGGAGATGATGGAAACAAAACGGGAGATGCATGGATGTAAAATATTTTATTACCCAAATGCTCTGGGGTTTCATTTCGGCCCACATAATGCAGGAAAAAAAAATGCATCATGAGCGCCTTCATTAGTCTCCATTACGGGAGGTAATATCTGCAGCACGCATTATCCCTAACACCATAATGCAGTTAACTCCAATTACGCTGCAAATAAAATATCAACTCCCACTCTGTCTGTGAGCCAATGAGCTGAATCTAATACAGAACTCGTGAAGGAAAGGAGGGCAGATTGTGTTTGGTTACTCGAGTTTGGACAAATTCATTAGAAATACTGCGACGCCAGACACGCTCCAGCAGGAAGAGCACTTTTGATCAAAGCAGCTCCATCTTCTCTTGAAATGAGATTTGACTGCAGTGACAAAGAGCCAAGATTTGACTCCAGACGCAAAACGCACCACGGTAACAGATCTCACTGGGTCGGTTACTGGATATTACGCCACGGCACTGCTGAATTCTCAGCTCTAACTGCTCTGGAGGTGTTGATATGGACAGTGTTGGGAGTAACGTGTTACAAAAGTAACGAATTACTGTAATGCATTGCTTTTTGCGGTAACGCGGTAATGAAAGGCATTACAGAAAAAAATTTAGTAATATTTTACTCAGTACAAATGTCAGTAATGCACGTTACAATGCATTTTTAACCTGGAATGAAGTGGTGGGGGGTTTTTTTTCCTTCATACAACTTCGCCCAAATCACCGCGAGATCAGCAGAGGTGAAACGTCCGCGCAAAATGTTTCACTTCCTTTTTCTTTAGGCTAGTCAGACAGAAGAGAGCGATGAGTGAACCTGCAGCTGATCTAATGTCGGACAGCACATTCTCCAGATGGACATACGCCCATTACTTTGAGTTTGTGAAAAATAAGGATGTGAAGAACATCGTAGTCAAATGCACTTTGTGTGCTAAACCTAAAGAACGGTCCACTTCCCGAAATAGCACCAGTAATTTAAACATTTACAGAGGTGCCACAGTAACATGAAGTTAGCAAGGAAGCAAGCGGAGGATGAGAGTGGCGATAAAATCACAAAGCAGCCAAAATTAACGTTCTGCCGCTCTGAGATGCTCCTTCAGCCTCAGGAGGTTAGGAGACTTGTGGCGGAGTATGTTGTTGAAGATATGCTGACAGTTTGTTTACATTTTTGTCCTGTATAACTGATTTTTTTTTTTTTCTGGTCGGAAGTCAGACTAAAGTGATTGAGCTGCCTTTCCTTCGAGGGCTAATAGGCCTAAGCACTTCAATATCATTAAAAGCACTTTGATTTTGTTATTTCTAATTCCGTTTTTCGAAATGTGACTGGGTAGCCTCATATAGCTAATAGTCATTGTCTAGCCATGATTTAAAAGGCTTGTGGGGGTTTTTCAGGCCAGTTTTATTGTAGGCTACGATTTGCCATATGATGATGTTCATTTTTGTTAAATTTCTGAAATGATGGAGTCATCTCCCTTACGGCTAATCTTTTATTTTTATGAAGCATAAACTATGCTTAATGCTGTAAACTTGAAAACAATAAAGGCATAGAAATGCTAATTTTGTATCCTGTCATATCTTTAGACATTACAAAACAATACAGTTCAATTAATGTTAATATGAATAGGCGTAAAGTTGCAGTATTTCTATCACAATTTGCCAGACTTTGACCTTTTGTCTGTTCTTGCGATGATTGTTCCTTGTATTGTGCCATGAGCCATCACTGTGGCTATTATATTCTACTGTTTTTAACCATAAGCCTAGCTCAGTCAGATACCACATCACCTTCCACTGGATGTGTGATGAGCTAATTGAGCGTCTTGAGCTACATTTAGATTGCCAAATCCATACTTCCAGTTATTTTGGTGAGAGTAACTTAAAAGTAATGCAATAGTAGTGTAATGCCTTACATTTTAAATACAGTAATATTGTAATGTAACGAATTACTTTAAAATGACAGTAACAAGTAATAAGTAACGCAAAACAGTTTTGAAGTAATTTGCCCAACACTGGATATGGACAGGAATGCTGGCTGGAATTCAAACCACAGATTTATATTGGATTTATGGATATAGTACATCATTTCTCTAGTAGCAGCTAATTCAGGGGGATTTGGATGGTGGACGCTGTACAGAATTAAAGAGGAACTGAAGTCATTTTTAAACTTGCTTTATTTCTTAATTAACATGTTATTCAATTACGTTTTTGGTTTTATTAACCTTATATCATGACTCATATCGGCATGTTATATTACACTTTTCGGCTTTTAGCCACGTTGAATGTAGTTCGTATGGTCCACGGCAGGCGTCGCTTATCCATGCAATCTTCACGAGACTTGTGCGAGACTTCAAACGTGAAGCATCAGCGCCGCCATTTTGAAAACTGTTTACACAGCGGCCAGATCGCCATATCATTCCAATTTAGATTAATTTCGAGATTTGCCAGCTTCCTCAGTGATTGAGATTATTCCATACGACTGCAAACCAACGTGGAGTAGAGAAGAGCTGGAAAGACGGCAGGATAAGGACTAGTCCGTCACGCTGGTATTTACATCATTACTGTCGCACAATTAAAACATGCCAGATCAGGCAGCTGGTGGGTTTTCAAAATAATAAATACATGCATGTATTTTTGTGATGAATACATATTATACTGAGCGCATTTCCCACATAATCCTCACTAAGGTTTCGGACAGCACTACAACATGGCGTCCCCACTATATAGTGCCCTATATAGTGAGTAGGGAGCGATTTCAGACACAGGGAAAACTTCCGGCTTGATTACGTCAGCATTCGAAGGAGGGCGCGTGAGTCTTTTGACAACGTTAGCAGATGTTGGTCACTTTGATTTCCGCTGTACGTTTTACTTCCCATCCTACGATGTCTCGCACAGGTCTCAACGAATCTCGTTTACGGCCATTGCTTTGACATATGGACTGATATATTACACAGCATATTTCAAAACACTCATAACTTGCTATAACAGTGACAAAATAGCTGTCAGAAATGCATTCCTACATTTTATAAAGTGAGATAAATAGAATTTTAATAATAAAAAAATTGCCTTCAGTTCCCCTTTAAAACCTAATTCCCAAATCTACAGAGAAGGACCTAGGACTCTTGATTAACAATGCAAAGACAAGTTGCATGACTGTTCATGGAGAGGGAGAGATCAAGATCGAAGAGGACAAAATAGAAAATGTAGACAAGTTCAAGCTCCTTGGTTCATAGATCACACCAGAGGGAAACAGTGAAAGAGAGATCAAGATCAGGCTGGGAATTGCAAGAAGGGCCACATCAGACGTAGCGGAAGTATGGCAATCAAAAGAGTTGAGTTTGAAGCTGAAAGTAAAGTTAGCGAAGGCCTTGATATGGACTGTTGCACTTTATGGATGTGCAAGTTGGACATTGAGGAACACGGAAGAAAGAATGATAGAAGTTTTTGAGCTGTGGTTGAGCTGGAGAGATAGGAGGACCAACACATGGATAAGAGAAGTGCCAGAGAAAGAAGGACTTCTGGAGATTATTAAAAAGAGGAAACTGACCAAGTATGAATATTGGAAAAGGAGAGGTGACAGTCTAGTCCTTGCGACTATTGAGGGAGAGATCTGTGCAAAGAGAAAGAGAGGCAGGAGATGGTCGGAATGGGTGGACATCATCAGAAGTTGGAAGAGTGGGATGGAGAATGCTAGGAGATTGGCTGTCAAGGGAAATGCCTACGGATCTCTTTAGGGCTAAGGCATGCTGAGCTGAACTGAACAGAGAAAATAGTGGAAAAATAAAAGTATTTGAGTATTTCAGTGCAGACAGCAGCACTCATGATGTGCAAGCTACACAACAAACAAACTAGCTTACAAAAAAAAAGGCAGAATAATTTCAAATTAAAGCATCTATCATGCACACACACACTTGATCAGAAATGGGAGATCAGAAGAAAAAGAAAGCCACAATAACAGTGTTTACTGTCCCAGGCTGAACAAGATCAACTGTGAGCTACTGCTCACTTACGTATCCCCCCGCTCTCGCTTATGTCAGAATGCAAGCAATCGAAAGAATAGGACACTTATTATGAATGTTGACTTCAACAGATAATTAACCCTGAAACAAGTGAGTAAAGAGCAGTGTCTCTCCCCAGGTATTTCAAATAGCATCCTGGTAAACTGGCACTTTGAAATAGCATTTAGCTTCTTGATATAGCGTCAAAATCCACCCTATACGTTTCATAAATACATTCAGTTGGTAAACAGGAAGTCGATGGGCGACAGACCTGAAAACGGTACACACGGTATAGAACCCCAAGCTGAAGCTCGGTACCAAATATCAAGCACTTGTGATTTGTAGTTGCTGAGAAACGTGTTACGAAAATTTTGTAAATCCACACTATATGCTTCATGAATACATTACGCCAGTAAACAGGAAGTTGATGTGCGACAGACCTGAAAACAGTCTACAGGGTATAGAACCCCAAGCTGAAGCTCGATACCAAGCTTCAGCTGGTTGCTGAGAAAAAGGGCGTTTCGGACAGATGGAAATATGGAGATACAGACGAACGAACAGAGGTAAACCAGTATCACCCCCAGAGCAGCGGTAGAAAAAAAAAGGGTCACAAAATGCACAGCACAAAAATATAAAACACCACAAAGAGGGCAGCTACGAGGGAACTTCAAAAGGTTCTCAGCCTCACCCAGTAAACATCACAGAAGAAAGATTGTTCTTGCATTTTTTTTTAACATAGTCTCCTTTAACTTCAATGCACTTGGTCCACCGATGTTCATGTTTCACTATCCCTTTCGTGGAAGGTGGTCACATCTTGAGCCTCCAGATCCTCCTCAACACCATTGATGACTTCATCACCACTCTGAAAATTGCGACTACGCGAGTGGGATTTCAGTTTGGGAAACAGATAGAAGTCAGGCGGTACTAGTTCGGGTGAGTGAGCTGTATGGGGCAACAGTTCAAGCCACATCTGGTTGCTTCTCCCCCTGCCCCCTGTGCTGTGTGGATGGGCGCATCGTCCTGGAGCAACAGCACGCCAGCTTGAAGCGTTCCTCTCCTTTTTTCTGTGATTGCTTAGATGTCTGATAAAAAAGAAAAAACTAACAATTTTTTCATTTGAGTTTTTGTGGACAGTGATATCAGGCTTTATAGTATACAGTTACGCCCCAAAATAAGAGTTATGCCCCTTGTTTCAGGGTGAGCCCGAGAACTTTTTGAAGTACCCTCGTAACATTCTGTGAATCTTCTGCTGTGTGTTAAATGTGTTTTCTTTATTTTTCATCAATATTATTTCAGATGAGTCAGGAAGGTTAATTATACTTTATTAGGCCACAATGAAGATGTTTCTTCCTCCTCTCTTCTCGCCATGATATGAACAGTTTTGACTCTTAGGAAATTCCGACATTCTTTCTTATTAAAGAATTATGATACAGAGAATTACAGTTGTGGTCAGAAGTTTACATACAGTGACACGAATGTCATCTTGGATATGAATGTCATGGCAATATTTGGACTTTCAGTAATTTCTTTGAAGTTGGGACAGGGGAAAGAAAAGACTGAAAAAATGGTGTAATGCAAAAAAAAAAAAAGCTAATTTGGGTAACTGTCAGCAGGTCAGTAACTTAACTGGGTATAAAAAGAGCATCCCAGAGAATACATCACTGGTCAAAAATATACATACAGCACACCTAATATTTTGGTAAAATGTCTCTTCGCAATATTCACCTTGACCAAACATTTTTGTTTCCCATGAACAAGCTTCTGGCAGAATTCTGGTTGGATATTTCACAACTCTTCAGGGCAGAATTCAATTAATATATATATATATATATATATAAATATATATATATATATATACACACACACATTTTTTTTCTTGGCATGGACTCGATTTATAAGCACGGTCCATATACCGTATTTTCAATAGGGTTGAAGTCAGGACTTGTTTTAAGCTTAATGTTAGCCTGCTTTATCCTCAACCAGCTCTGATGCGTGTTCAGGTTAATTGTCCTGTTGTAAGTCCCAAGTTGTGTTCAAGTTACTGATGGTTTATGTTGAAGAATTCTGAGGTAGTCCTCCTTCTTCATTATTCCATCCACTTTGTGCAATGAATCAGTTCCACTGGCAGCAAAACAGCCCCAGAGCATAATGATCCTACCACCACCACCAGCTGGTACAGTGTTCCTCTGTACATGGTGGTCACTGTGGTCAAACAACTCAGTCTTTGTCTCATCTGACCATACAGCTATCCTCCAGAAGGCTTTTTCTTTGTCCATGTGGTCAGCTTCAAACTTTAAGCTTGAAGGTGTCAATTTTGGAGCAGGGGATTATTTCTTGGATAGCAGCCTCTTACTCCATGGTGATCTGAACTGTAGACAATGATCCATCAGCTTCCAGTTCATGGCAGGGCTGTGCCATGGTGGCTCCCAGGTTGTTCCTGACCATCCAAACCAATTTTCTTTCAGCTGAGGGTGACAGTTTGGGTTTTCTTGAAGCAAAGTGGCTTGGCAAAGTGACTACACCTCACAATAACTTGGATACAATTGTTTGAACTGATCTTGGAATTTGCAGTTGTTTAGAAATGGCTCCAAGAGACTTTCCAAAGTTGTGTATATCTGCTATCCTCTTTCTCAGATCTGCACTGAGCTCCTTGGACTTTCCCATTTTACTGTGTTGGTCAATCCAATGAGTGCTGTAAACAAGCCCTTTTTATGAAGGCACAGAGAAGCTACCAGCTGTAGTCAGTCATGATCACTAACAGGAAGTTAAGAGACCTCGGCCTTGGCAAGATAAGACACATTTTGGAAGTTTCGGCACCTCTGAATTAATAATCTAATTGAGTGTATGTAAATTTTTGACCATATATATATATATATATATATATATATATATATATATATATTTTTTTTTTTTTTTTTTTTTTTTTTTTTTTTTTAATTTTGATCCTGTGTTGATTTCATAAAACCCATAGAAAATTAAAACTTGTGCACCAAATTTGAGTGTTTTTTTTTATTAAAGATGTATGCTGTACATTCTGCCACAGAAAAAGAACAGTTCAAAGAAATTACTGAAAGCCCAAATATTGCCATGACCTTCATATCCAAGATGACTTTCATGTCACTGTGTAAACTTCTGACCACAAATGTATGTTATACACAATTTGTCAAAAAAAACAAATCTATATGTGCCTTCTGGCATTTTACCTCTGACTGTGGAAACTAGACGACATGCTAATCCCAAAGAAGAAAAACGAATTTGTCCAGCGTGCTGTCTAAATGAAACAGAAAATGAGCTCCATTTTGTTTTTTAATTTTTCTTTTAAATCATCAACTGCATGATGCTCGGTTTTGTAAGATTAAAAACTGATATTCAGCTTGTAAATATGGTTGAAGCACAAAGACCGAGTTGGCTGTTCACATATGAAACAAAAAAATTAGCCAGGTATCTGGAGAAAGCCTGGGAGAAGAGGGGAAAAAAAGCTCTTTCTCGAGCCAATCTGTAGATATGCAATAGTTCTTTATGTAAATACTGTATTTAGAATTTGTGCTTTCTGTATGTGTGGGTTGTTTCTTTTTTTATTTTGGTTATCATCATCATCATCATTTCACTACGTGTGTGCTATACCGGAAGATGATGTACATTCTGCAAAATGTGGGTGTCTTTTAATTACAAGTGGGATGGGCCAAATGTTTGGCATGACAAAGAAATAAAAAAAAAATCATTTTTCTTATCCGTTTCCACCAATATTGTTTATATCTCTAACAGCATTGCTAGAAAATCAATAGAGTCAACAGGACATCTGGAGGTAATAGCAACCATAAGCTAGCTATCTTGATCTATCTTAATTGCAGTCAGAGGTGAACTGCTGAATGTGGTGTTCGTTTATCTTTCTCCATGACCCGGATGATGACCATCAATACTACATTTGAGGTATCTTACCAAAGCAAATCTTGTGCAACACTGATCTTCCCTGATCACCATTTACTGTTTTAAAGCATCGCAATAAACGAATGAATCCTCCAGAACCCTTTCCAGTGTCAGGCTCAAATCCGAATGTCCAGAATGATAAATTGGCCTTTTAGTGTGACAAAATCAAAGCCCAGCTATGTGGGGTCTGGGACACCCGATGACACCCTGATGAAAAGTCAAGCATGTTGGAATGTTTTGTTTTTGCTCTACTTTGACAACTCCTTCGACATGTTCCTTGATAGCCAGGATTGACCATTTCTTGGCCCTCCTCCCTGACCCTACGCAAGCACGTGAATGATGATTGGTTGAGGTCAAACCTGTAGCGTTGCTGATCTATCTCCTGACCAAGACACGGCAGGAATTTATAGCACTATGATTGCACAATATGGTGACCATCATGAAAGACAAAAATATCGGACAGTCTGATCATGGCATAAAACAAACAAACACTTCCACCATTTCAAGCTGAAGAAGAGTACAGAGGGTCTAAAAACTAACAGCTGTGTAGTCGGGGCCTGTTTGCCCTGGCAGTTGTGAAAACTCAGCAGGAGAGGAGCTTTTTATGTGATTCTACATATTTAAATGCTTTCTGATTATCATCAACATTAAAATTATAGGAATTATAAAATTATGATGATTAATTGTCGTATTGGACACTTCATTGTAGGCCGATTTAAATCTTTTAAGGTCAAAATCTTTGTCCCTTGTTCTCTTTCAGCCAAAAACAGAAAGACTAGTTTTTGACCATTTTCGAATTTTTCAGTGACATCCCAAATAAATATAGTTAATATATTTTGGCATATTTATATTTAATACATCCATATATTTGGATGTTAACTTTGGTTGAATGTACGTTCTCCACTTACCTTAAAGAGAAAGCAAGAGCATCTGAATACTCTTCATGAGACTGAGGGGAAAGGGGTGGGGCTTCCAGGAAGTAAGTGTCTGAATACCAGAGTTTTCAAAACTGCGCAGATAATTCCAGATTCATACGTCAAATTTATTGAGGACACAAAGACTGCTCTTTTGGCCTATTTTCCATGAGAACTCATACTAGTATACTCCCGAGATTCTTGTGTAATGATTGGTAGGTGTGGTAATATAAACTAATAAAAAATAAACGTTACTGGATATCGTATGAACGATATTGTTCGATCACAGAGGCCTACATCAAACCAGACCAAACAAGAAGACATGGTCATCACTATCCCCCACCACGAGCATTTTATGAAGACCTCTTAACACTTGCGTCCTTATAAGCCCATTCCTTTAATATTGACTTATGATGTCGTAAGTGCTACGACACCTTCATAAAACGCTATCCAGTAGTATGAGCATGCGAAGTTTTATTGATATAGCTTCTGTAGCTTCTGAGAAAACTTGTCCAGATTAAGTCCACTTCTAGAAAGTCCAATAACATAAATCAAGGGCCATAATTCTGAAAATTATAATTTCTCGTAAATGATTTCCGAACTCAACTTAGATCATGAATAGTAATATGAGCACGCAAAGTTTCATTGATGCAGCTCATGTAGTTTCTGAGAAAACTTGTCCAGAATAAGTCCACTTGTACAAAGTCCAATAACAAAAACAAGTGTTGCCAGATAAAAACAAACCTCACCTGGCAGCACTCATTTTATACCTATATGTAGATAATGGTAATATTTCTTAATCATTAGCGGTCAGGTTATAGTCCTATGAAAATGGCATTTCAGTCTCATTCAAGGTCAAAGGTCATGGTGCCAAATGAAAGCCCATATGGCACTTCCTATAAGTTGATAATGGTAAATATCTGTCTACCATCAACCGTTTTCAAGTTACAGCCCTCTGAAAATCCACGACGGTGCCAAATTAAAGGCCATATGGGAGTTCCTATATGCTCATCAGAGTAAACATTTGTCTATCGGCAACCGTTTTTGAGTTATAACGAAAAATGTTATTTTAAGTGAAAGGTTGACCTTTCCAGTGACCTTGACCTTCACCTTGACCTGATTACCCCCAAAATTTAATCAGGTAATCTATGGACCATTGCCCAACTACCCTGAAAATTTGAAGTCAATCGGTGCAAGTGTCCAGACGCTAGATTGTTAACAGACAGACACACACACAAACAAACAAACCGCACTGATTACAATACCTCGCCCTGTTTACTCCGTCGCAGGCGAGGTAATAAGGACTGCAAGACAACAATGCATGTTTCATGAAATGTCTAACGTGTGTAATGTGTGTGTAATACCTGGTGGCAGGTGGCAGGCTGCAGGCAGGTGTAGACATTCTGCTGCATGTCCAGTAGATCCTGCAGTAGATCTCTCCACACACTCTCACTCACTGGTGGATTTCTAAAGACGACAAAAGAGCATAACTAGTTAATACCGAGTTAGAGGAACACAGTAATAAGTTTATACAATTTTATACACAAGTAATAAAACACTTTGGGGTGTTCTATGATATGAAAATGATCAGTGATACAAGGCTATCAAAGCTAAGTTACCGTGTCCATTGTGAAGTTGATAACTTTTACAATAACAGCACATCATGAAGTGCTTTTTTTTTTTTATTCCTCTTATACCCCAGCAATTTGCCAAATAGTTGCATTTACTCCTTATTAAACGGGACACATAGAATTTTGCAATAATTCATAATACGTGTACAGTACTGTTCAAAAGTCTTCGGCATGCTATTTTTTAGTACAAACTTTGTTCAAGTTTTATTTTGTGACTTCTACATTATCAAGCGTCAGATTTCCAAACATTAGTTTTCCAGCACAAAATAAAATGTCACAGGAGAATCTTTGTATGTCAATAAATAAAGCAGAATGAGACACAAGAGACCACTTTTCAAACCAATAAATAAATAATATTGCTGCAAAATTATCAAGCGAGTGTGACAAAGTGTCCAGAAGAACTGTGGCTGGTTCTGCAAGATGTTCAGTAAAACCTACAGCTCATTTCCTTATAAAACTGCACTCATTGTACCGGAGACTAATATATATATATATATTTTTTCCAACCAAAGTGTTGTGACACCAAATACTGACTTTGTTTCATTTATTACTGATTACGTACATTACATTACAGGCATTTAGCAGACACACAACAATTGCAAAAGTCAGGTACAAGAAGAGCTGAACTTCTAGACGAGAAAGTACTCATGCCAAATGTACAACTGACAGAATAACACCTAGTGTAATATTCTGTTGAAGTATCAATGGCAGTAAACAATGTTTACTCCTCTGGATAGTATTCTTTTTTTTTTTTTAAGTAGAAACATTTTAATAATTTCATTATTTTTGAAGGCATCTTTGCTTTACAGCATTTCTGGGCCTAAGATTTTGCACAGTACTGTATAAATATAAATGAACACCTACTATCAGCTTATAGCTGCATCTAATGTTGTCCCAAGTTCCTGTTATCACTTACTTTACAGGAGCTATAAACATTCTTTCACTTTCTCTGCTAATTAAGAAGACAGAGAAAAGCAGCTAGTCACGTTACAGAGAAACAGAAAACACAGTCGTATTTCCTGTAACACTGCAGAACACGTGTACTTCCAAGTTCCCTCTGACTGACACTGGAGACTCCTTCTAAAAACCGCCAGACAGATTCACTTTATGCATGCGTGTATTTAAGAAGTGAGATAAGTGTGTTCCACAAACATCATGGATGACTATTAAACTACACAACATTTGCATAGTTGTGTAATATGTAATGTTGATATGATGTGCATTATTTACGTTGTGCGTGTAAGGAAAGAGAAGAAATGATATAGTGCAGGTCTTACTTGCGCCCGGTATGGCGGGTGAGCTTGACCATCAGTTGGTGAGCCTCCTCCTCACTACTCTGACTGTTTCTAATGAATGAAATTGGCTTCTGTAGGCCGTGCTTCTCCAGTACCTCAGCAACACTGCAATACACACATACGCACACAGATAAACTGCATCTGCCATTCATTCCTCCATATATGAATACCACACACCCAATAAGACAATCAATCAGACTGTCCATTCATAAACACATCAATCCATCCATCATTCATATCGCTATTCATTTATCTAATCATGAACGATGAAAAAAAAACATTTAATTTTGCCTTTTTTCAGTCCAATCATTCCATACAGCCACTGGCCCAATGTAGGTATCATACCGCCATCTTGTGTCAGAACTACAATTCCCAGTCCACTTCCGTGTGACCTACGTCACGCGTGGGCGGGATCATCTACGTCATCATACAAGGAAACATAAAACAATGGGACAACGCTTCCATCTTTGCTCTCTCACGTCTGGCTTCCGATGGATCTGGATGTATAAAGAGGCGCGCTCTCCACCCCAAAAAGACGTCTTCTTTCTTGCAAGATCCATCACTCAGCGCGATTTTCCTTCTTACCCTTGGCAAAGGTAAACTCTAGAGTCGCGCGATCTTTAAACTCAACCTGAGTTACAACCGGTTTACTTGCATTAGAAGTGACGTCACGACTGCAGCCCAGGCAGTTAAAAGTTAAGAAGCGATTGAATCCTTTTTAACTCAAAGCGCTGTGCATCTTATTCTGATCAGAGACTTTTCCTCACGAACGCTGAGATTCGGACCAAGAACCCTCTGTTTTCCACGGGAACCACCCAAGTGCTCCGCTGGACCCGAAAGTTTTCTGCGCCTTCATCACGAGCAGCTCACGTGCTCCCACGGCGAGGCCTGAAGCTACACCGGCGAATAGTTCTTCATATCTTGCTAAAGGCAGGATTAAGTAAGATTTTGGCATTTGGGCATAATTAGGATAGTCTTAGGAATTTGCTTTTATTTGAAATAGTGTGAATTTAAACCCAGGTTTATTGTTACACTGTTGAACACGCAGCGTGTTGATTTATTTTGGTTCTATGTTCTCTCAATTGTTTAATAGATAGGCTGCGCATGCTTCTCTCTTTTATTCTTTACTACTAACATATAGTTCTCATTATTATACATCTTGATGTCATTAAGATTTCAGTGGATTCAGTATGGTTATGAGCTAGTGGGTTAGCTACAGCTTCGCTTTTGTCTGCTTAGCAACACAAAGCTAATCAAGGCCTACCATGTGCTCAGCAAGCCATCAGGCCTAACAAACACACTTTAGCTAGGCTATAGGGCCTTTCACAAACACATACTAGCAACACAAGGCTAATCTAGGCCTCCACCACGTGTAGTTAGCTACACGAGGCTAAACACAGAGCTAATCCTTTGTTCTGTTTAGATAACATTCTTTTGTTTAGCTACCAACAAGCTAGGCCTCCACCACGTGTAGTTAGCTACACGAGGCTAAACACATGGTCAAGTCCTTCACACTCCCTCTCTCTCTCTCTCTCTCTCTCACACACACACACACACTTCACTGCTTGTATATATTGATTTATCTTTTTATCTTTGTATAATAAATTCATTTATTAAACAAACTGTGTTTATTTGTGTGAACAACATCTGAAGTCCCCAATTTTCTCAAAGAATTCAAAAAGGGTGCAAATGTTATATAATATGGTAAGTGATCTTAATAATTTGGAAATGTACCATAATTTAGCTGTTTGGTAATTTATTATTAAGCACCAGGATTAATGGTATGATTCCCTAAATGATTCACTAAATGATTCATTGAACGATTCACTTCAAATGAGAGTGATTCTATGGTATGATTCAATTCAAACGAGTCAAATTAAATGATTCAATGGGATTGATTCATTTTAATTATTGACCTTCAAAATTTAATGAGACTGATTTAACGAGATTGATCACTTAATATCAATAATTAACTGATTGCACCCACACCCAATCTTTCCATTTATCTATCAATCTACCCAGTCAGTGCACCAATCAATTCTCTGGTCAATCTTCCAGTCAATCCACCAAGTCAGTGCTCCAAGTCAGTTCTCCAGTCAATCAACCCAGTAAATCTTCCATTCAATCCTCCAGTAAATCCTCCATTCAATTCACCCAGTAAATCCCCTAATCAATCATACCAGTCAACCCACCAATCCACCCAGTCAATCCACCCAGTCAACACACCAATCCACCCAGCCCACCCAGTTAACCCCCCAATCCACCCAGTCAATCCATCAGCCAGCCCACCCAGTCAGTCTTCCATTCAATCCACACAGTCAATTCACCCAGTTAACCCACTCAGTCAACCAAGTCAATCCACCCAGTCAACCCTCCAATCCACCCAGTCAACCCCCAATCCATCCAGTCAATCCACCAGCCAGCCCACCCAGTCAGTCTTCCATTCAATCCACCCAGTCACCCACTCAGTCAACCCCCCAATCCATCCAGTCAATCCATCTAATCAGTCCTCCATTCAATACACCCAGTCAATTCACCCAATCAATCCAAGCAGTCAATCCACCAATTCTCCATTCAATCCAAGCAGTCAATCCACCAGCCAGCCCTCCACCCAGTCAGTCCTCCAGGCAATCCTCCATTCAATTCTCCAGTCAATCCAAGCAGTCAGCCCTCCAGGCAATACACCATTCAATCCTCCAGTCAGTCAGTCCACCCAATCAATCAAGCAATCTCTCCATCCCTTTAATAAACAGTCCTCTTATCCAACCAATAGATTCAATCCAACAATTTCTTTAATTCATAAATCTATTATCCACATTATAAAACCATGGACTATCAGTCTAAACTATTAGTCTAATCCATTTATATAGCTACTCATGAGCTACTTATTCAACCCCTCATCTGTTAACTAAGCTTTCAATTAAATTCATCGGTTCAACCATCCAATCTGCCAATTCATTTAACAATTAATTAGTTCATAAACATATCGATCAAATGAATCAATCCAATCCATCAAATTAACCCATTTGGCTGAGAATCAATTCATCAATCCCTTTATCCATCCATTTTCTCACAACCCCTTCATTAGTCTTTCTATCCATCATTAAATGACTGGATACTCTACATACATCCAATGAGAAAAGCTTAACTGCGTAATTTGGGAAACTGTGATGCACAAAATGAGTCGACATAAATCAGAGTCTCATCAGTCAGCTGAACAAATGCAGCACTTGGCTGAGACGTGTACTGTAAATGGGGATCTTTCTTAGTGGACAGATGTTTTCTGCTTACACACTAGAGGTCTGCGCGGGTCGGATTTTTCAGTCCCGCTCCCGCCCGCGCCCGCATTGTGCAGTCCCGCTCCCGCTCGTGCCCGCAAAGAATTATGATTTTCAGTCCCGCTCCCGCCTGCGCCCACAAAAAAATTATGATTTTCAGTCCCGCTCCCGCCTGCCATATTTTGTCCCGCTCCCGCCCGCAAATCCCGCATGATGCAGACGTTCGCGTTATTTCTCAGGAAAGTTCTTGACTTGACACAGCGTGATGGTGCCCCGCCCCCTACTTTGAGTGGATTTGAGCATAAATATCTACAGCTCACGTTCACGTTTGTTATTATTTACCTTTTCTGAATTCAGCATGTAGTGTCTCTAATAATAATAATAATAATAATAATAATAATAATTAGTGCTGTCAAGAGATTAAAATATTTAATCGCGAATCGCACATTTTTAATCACATGAGAAACCATTGTAATTCTCTGATCAGCATAAAAAAGTGAACGGGCTTGCTTTGTACCAATGGTGGTTTTTTTTTTTTTTATTGCAAAGGAGAGCTAGTAAGAGAAGTGAATTGATTTACTGCTTGAGTTAGTCTACAACTCTAATCAGAGAGACAGGTTACACAGTGACGGTAGGCTTGACTCAATGCTATCCCAGAAATCCTTCCTGTAATATGCAAATTTGGCCGCCTCTGATTGGACAGCCAAATTTGCATATTACAGGAAGGATTTCTGGGATAGCATTGAGTCAAGCCTACCGTCACTGTGTAACCTGTCTCTCTGATTAGAGTTGTAGACTAACGCAAACAGTAAATCATTTCACTCATGGTTCTCTTGCTAGCTGGGTGTGAACTGCAAGTCATTAGAGTGATCAAAGGATTTCCTGTTAGGGTGATCAATGGCAAATTTAAGATGCCATTCCTAATCAATCTGGCAATCTGACTCTCTCTGCAAATTTAGGCATCTTAAAATGTTTTTATTAATGCCAAATAAAATATCCAGCACAAATTATATATGATAGACATAAATTAATAATTTATACAATTTATTTCAAACACATTTTTAGTTAGCGGGACTGCAGCTTATCACCGCTCCCGCCCGCGCCGCATATGTGCACTCCCGCTCCCGCCCGCGCGCGCATATGTGCACTTCCGGTCCCGCCCGCAATGAGCTTTCAAAATTTGTCCCGCGCCGCACTGCTTTGCAGTGGGTCCCGTGAGTCCCGCGGGAGTCCCGCGGGACTCCCGCGGGAGTGCAGGGCTCTATTACACACACATTAGCACAGGAACTTGTCCTGCTCATCTTCATCGACACAGACTGGGTTCTGCCTTTTACATCATGAAAAGGCTGACTGTTTCGTGGTGTTGTAAAAGCTGTGATGGGGTGTGATTTGATTTACAGGGATACAATCTACCCAGTAGTTCTCATCTCATCTTATTATCTCTAGCCGCTTTATCCTGTTCTACAGGGTCGCAGCCAAGCTGGAGCCTATCCCAGCTGACTACGGGCGAAAGGCGGGGTACACCCTGGACAAGTCGCCAGGTCATCACAGGGCTGACACATAGACACAGACAACCATTCACACTCACATTCACACCTACGGTCAATTTAGAGTCACCAGTTAACCTAACCTGCATGTTTTGGACTGTGGGGGAAACTGGAGCACCCGGAGGAAACCCACGCGGACACAGGGAGAACATGCAAACTCTGCACAGAAAGGCCCTCGCCGGCCACGGGGCTCGAACCCGGACATTCTTGCTGTGAGGCGACAGTGCTAACCACTACACCACCGTGCCGCCCTACCCAATAGTTATGATACAAAATGAATCAGAGGTGGAAAAAGAAGAGAGAAGGGAATCTGTATTAATGTAAGGAATAAAAGAATATAAGGGATAGAATATGCAGTTGATAGGCAGAAAAATACTGAGCAAAAAGGACAATGAGCAATCAAGAGAGACAGAGCAAGAAAAGAAGAGAAAAGGCATCTTTCCCCCTTTTTTGGCAACACTTTGAGAACCCCAGATTTATAAATTATTAAAAGCCCAGCATAAAAGATCACCCTATTGTATAAAATATTGCAAGCACCCGAATGTAACTGTATGTTTTTAGGGGCCAAGCATCGAAGGTGAATAGGTACCCTATTGTTGTTGTTATAACACTTGAGATATACATGGGACTCTATGAAGCCTATACAATGCTTTGTACACTTTTTATGGAATTTAACACAATAATTAACAGTTATTCGACTAAATCGAGTCGCACATGAGCTGATAGCCAACGAGGCGTATAGCACCGAGTTGGCTATAAGCCATGTACAACGAGATTGAGTGGAATAACTGTTTTATTCTATCCACATTCACTGGATTTTGAGAAAGAGAGCATCTGCATTTTTTGCAAATTCGATCAATAAAAAGTTCACATAAAGCATCCGACAAAATCATTTCCACTTAGAATGTAAACAAACCGGTGATATGACAGTAGCAATTTGTGAAAAATGCTACAATAATAATCCTTGAAAAATAAAGAGGGATACATTCTTACCATCAAATACTTTTACTCCATATTTTGTTGCTTTTTTTGTGTATTTTGGGGGGTTTTGTTTTCGAGTCGAGTTTTTATTTCTCCCTCGGTTGGTTCAGCAATACACGCCGCCATTTTGTTTTTCTCTACTCACAGTATATAAGCTGATATCCTAGTAGTAAAATAGCCAATCAGAGCGTGCGATTGCTCATATCCAGTGAATGTGGATAGAATAGTAAAGCTTATGATACGTACAGGCTACTTTTTCCAAGGGGAAAAAAAAATGTATTCTATTCCCTTCTAGTGGGTTTATTGATGGCATGCAATATTGTTATCATATCGCTTATCCTCCATGCACTATGCTACTCTCCCCAATGGAGTATGAGCGTGCAATATTGTTACAATATTGCACACTGTCAAGACAACACAATGTCACACATTGGAGCTCATGCGAATATACAATGGCAAAATTTTTCTGCTGCGAATACACAATCATTTCTTTGCTGGCTGGGAAAGACAGAAGACGAGGCTTATCCAGTGCTAGACTTAAGCACTAAATAAATAAACTGAAAACTGAAACTAAAGACGTGCTGAACACCTGAAAGTCTACTAAAACTTCATTATATATTCTGCACGTATATTTACAAGAGAAAAACAAACAAATGGACATTGAAAAACTGGAAAAGAGACACATCGGAGATATAAAATTTCTGCACTAGCGAGCGACTGTGACAATTTGTACATAAAAATGGCCATGAGGTTTACTTCGTTAAAAACAACAACAACAATAATAATAATAATAATATTATTTTGCTTGACTGCGCTAGAATTGGCCTGCGCCAACACTACACTGGCTGAAAGGTAACTGCACTGCTGCACGAACAGCACCAATTCGCAGGTAAGCTAGCGTTGGTCTTCGAGAATGCTGATATGAAGTGTGTATGTATAATAATAATAATCGAAAAACTGAAAAAAAGAGACACATCGGAGACGTAAAACTTCTGCACTAAACTTAGCATGGTCGCCTCACAGCAAGAAGGTTTTGGGTTCTAACCCAGCGGCCGGCGAAGGCCTTTCTGTGGGGAGTTTGCATGTTCTCCCTGTGTCTGCGTGGGTTTCCTCCAGGTGCTCCGGTTTCCCCCACAATCCAAAGACATGCAGGTTAGGTTAATATGGGACGGCCTTGGGCTGAGGTGCCCTTGAGCGAGGCACCTAACTCCCAACTGCTCCCCGGGCGCTGTTAGCATGGCTGCCCACTGCTCTGGGTATGTGTGTGGACTCATTGCTCACGTGTGTGCGCGCATGTGTGTGTTCACTGCTTTAGATGGGTTCAATGCAGAGAGAAATTTCACAAGTGTGTGATGAATAAAGTTGTGCTTTCTTTTTCTTTCTAAGTGACTGTGACAGTTTGTACACAAACATGGCTGCAAGATTCGCTTCGTTAAAAGCAGATGATTGTGAGAGAATTTTGGCTGCCAGGTCGCTCTGTTGTGTGTAGCTGTTGATGTTGATTTTAAAAGTAACTAAGTAAGTTACACGGGGGTAAAAATAAAAATAATCAATAAATAAATAATAATAATAATAATAATAATAATAATAATAATATTTGGCTCGACTTCGCTGGCACTGGCCTTCGTTAACACTACACCAGCTTGGAGGTAACTGGGCTGCCGCGATAACAGCGCCGAGCTGCAGGTAAGCTAGCACTGGCCTTCAAGAATGCTGATATGAAGAGTGTGTGTACAGTGGTGCTTGAAAGTTTATGAACCCTTTAGAATTTTCTATATTTCTGCATAAATATGACCTAAAACATCATCAGATTTTCACACAAGTACTAAAAGTAGATAAAGAGAACCCAGTTAAACAAATGAGACAAAAATATTGCACTTGGTCATTTATTTATTAAGGAAAATGATCCAATATTACATATCTGTGAGTGGCAAAAGTATGTGAACCTCTAGAATTAGCAGTTAATTTGAAGGTGAAATTAGAGTCAAGTGTTTTCAATCAATGGGATGGCAATCAGGTGTGAGTGGGCACCCTGTTTTATTTAAAGAACAGGGATCTATCAAAGTCTGATCTTCACAACACGTTTGTGGAAGTGTATCATGGCACAAACAAAGGAGATTTCTGAGGACCTCAGAAAAAGTGTTGTTGATGCTCATCAGGCTGGAAAAGGTTACAAAACCATCTCTAAAGAGTTTGGACTCCACCAATCCACAGTCAGACAGACTGTGTACAAATGGAGGAAATTCAAGAGCATTGTTACCCTCCCCAGGAGTGGTCGACCAACAAAGATCGCTCCAAGAGCAAGGCGTGTAATTGTTGGTGAGGTCACAAAGGACCCCAGGGTAACTTCTAAGCAACTGAAGGCCTCTCTCACATTGGCTAATGTTAATGTTCATGAGTCTACCATCAGGAGAACACTGAACAACAATGGTGTGCATGGCAGGGTCGCAAGGAGAAAGCCACTGCTCTCCAAAAAGAACATTGCTGCTCATCTGCAGTTTGCTAAAGCTCACGTGGACAAGCCAGAAGGCTATTGGAAAAATGTTTTGTGGACGGATGAGACCAAAATAGAACATTTTGGTTTAAATGAGAAGCGGTATGTTTGGAGAAAGGAAAAACACTGTATTCCAGGTGGGTCATGCAGCAAGACAACGACCCTAAGCACACAAGTTGTTCTACCAAAGAATGATTAAAGAATAAAGTTAATGTTTTGGAATGGCCAAGTCAAAGTCCTGACCTTAATCCAATCGAAATGTTGTGGAAGGACCTGAAGCGAACAGTTCATGCGAGGAAACCCACCAACATCCCAGAGTTGAAGCTGTTCTGTACGGAGGAATGGGCTAAACTTCCTCCAAGCCAGTGTGCAGGACTGATCAACAGTTACCGGAAACATTTAGTTGCAGTTATTGCTGCACAAGGGGGTCACACCAGATACTGAAAGCAAAGGTTCACATACTTTTGCCACTCACAGATATGTAATATTGGATCATTTTCCTCAATAAATAAATGACCAAGTATAATATTTTTGTCTTGTTTGTTTAACTGGGTTCTCTTTATCTACTTTTAGGACTTGTGTGAAAATCTGATGTTGTTTTAGGTCATATTTATGCAGAAATATAGAAAATTCTTAGAGGTTCACAAACTTTCAAGCACCACTGTATGTATAATAATAATAATAATAATAATAATGGCTTTTTTCGTGGTATATCAGATTTATTCCATTCAGCTACTTGTCTTCAACTCGTTCAATATCATGCTAGCTGAATGGAATATATCTGATAGACCACTCAATGCCAGTCAATACTATTTAAATATTCTCAGCTAACTACGCAGCAATCTTGGTGTATGCCACTTAAGCGTTCCAGTACCAGCAACGGCTCAAATTTGGACACGTGTTTGCAATAACAACTCTACAAAACAACTTCATAGAAACAATTCTACTTCCCTCTGATTCTTTTGGTCATGCTGAGTTCAAACATATACCATGATGCTAATTTCCACCATACTGGGTATTTTTAAAAACAGGGTTTTTTCACTTTTTCCTTCGACAAATTTTGTCAGATCGCCACCAAATTTGGATTACAGCATCAAAAGACTAACCCAAACAAAGCTGGATTTTTGATATGCGGGACAGTTCGTCCACAATAAGCAAACATTTGACAGCGAAGTCGACTAACAGCAAGTGGGGGCATATCACGGCGATAGTATGATTTATTCAGACCAAACTTCCTCAGGACCAAAGGGACTTCAAGACCTTTTGTGTAAATTCACCTCTAGGAGTGTTAGAAATCCCAAATTAATAAAACCGCTCCTAACTTTTTAATCACTCAACATCAATCATTCTGGTGATTCCTTGGAAGGTGCCAAGAGTTCTTGATGTAACAAATTTGTAATGTGCCAAATTTTGAAGGCCACCATTTTACGTTTTATTGAAACTGCTTCTTCTCCTATAAATGCTGTCCAATCATCATAAAACTTGAATTGCCACATCATAAGCCTAACCTGAACAAATGCTATTTCTCAGATTTTGATCGGCATCCATATAGCATGCAAATTAATTTTGACAAAGTCACAAAAAAACAGGAAGCGAGGCCAATTCTCAGCAACTATTTTACAGATAGAGTACTGTGCAAAAGCCTTAGGCACGTGTAAAGAAAGCCTGTCGACCAAAAATGGCTTAAAAATAATGAAATGAAAATGTTTTTCAACATTAAAAAAAATACTATAAACAGTAAGCCATAATAAATTGAACAAATTCAATATTTGGTGTGAGACGACCCTTTGCTTAAAAAAAAAAAGTAGCCTCAGGTACAGTGAGTGCAATTTTATAAGGAAATGAGCTATAGGGTTTACTGAGCATCTTGCAGAACCAGCCACAGTTCTTCTGGACACTTTGTCACACTCGCTTCTTCATTTTGCACCAAAACCCAGTAGCCTTCATTATGTTTTCTTATTCAATCTGAAAAGTGCTCTTATATAATATGATGTTCAGATACATTTTTTTTTCTGTAGCATTTAACGTTGTGCTGGAAAACAAACATTTGGACTCTAAAATGTTTTTGTACTGACTCGATAATATAGAATTCATAAAACAGAAATCTATAACAAAGTTTATATGAAAAAAAAGGGTGCCTGAGACTTTTGCACAGTACTGTACATGTTTAGCAACATGACCTGTTGGAAACAATCATGTTTCAAATTCATTTGCAGCTTGAGAGGGCTGCTGAAGACAGGAAGTGAGGCAATATTCCAGCAACGGCTTGATGATGTTTTGCATTCAAATCAAGTACGTCGCCTTGGGAACGAGTGCCAATCCGTCCCAACAGGTTCCTCCATTACTAAGGGGCAATAATGTGTCTATATGTGGTGTTCTGGAATGCGAATATTTGTACAACCCCGATTCCAAAAAAGTTGGGACAAAGTACAAATTGTAAATAAAAATAGAATGCAATAATTTACAAATCTCAAAAACTGATATTATATTCACAATAGAAAATAGACAACATATCAAATGTTGAAAGTGAGACATTTTGAAATTTCATGCCAAATATTGGCTCATTTGAAATTTCATGACAGCAACACATCTCAAAAAAGTTGGGACAGGGGCAATAAGAGGCTGGAAAAGTTAAAGGTACAAAAAAGGAACAGCTGGAGGACCAAATTGCAACTCATTAGGTCAATTGGCAATAGGTCATTAACATGACTGGGTATAAAAAGAGCATCTTGGAGTGGCAGCGGCTCTCAGAAGTAAAGATGGGAAGAGGATCACCAATCCCCCTAATTCTGTGCCAACAAATAGTGGAGCAGTATCGGAAAGGAGTTCAACAGTGTAAAATTGCAGAGTTTGAACATATCATCATCTACAGTGCATATCATCATCAAAAGATTCAGAGAATATGGAAGAATCTCTGTGCGTAAGGGTCAAGGCCGGAAAACCATACTGGGTGCCCATGATCTTCGGGCCCTTAGACGGCACTGCATCACATACAGGCATGCTTCTGTATTGGAAATCACAAAATGGGCTCAGGAATATTTCCAGAGAACATTATCTGTGAACACAATTCACCGTGCCATCCGCCGTTGCCAGTTAAAACTCTATAGTTCAAAGAAGAAGCCATATCTAAACATGATCCAGAAGCGCAGACGTCTTCTCTGGGCCAAGGCTCATTTAAAATGGACTGTGGCAAAGTGGAAAACTGTTCTGTGGTCAGACGAATCAAAATTTGAAGTTCTTTATGGAAATCAGGGACGCCGTGTCATTCGGACTAAAGAGCAGAAGGACGACCCAAGTTGTTATCAGCACTCAGTTCAGAAGCCTGCATCTCTGGTGGTATGGGGTTGCATTAGTGTGTGTGGTATGGGCAGCTTACACATCTGGAAAGACATCATCAATGCTGAAAGGTAGAGGTCTGCGCGGGTCGGATTTTTCAGTCCCGCTCCCGCCCGCACCTGCATCGTGCAGTCCCACTCCCGCCCGCAAAGAATTATGATTTTCAGTCCCGCTCCCACCCGCGCCCACAAAAAAATTATGATTTTCAGTCCCGCTCCCACCTGCCATATTTTGTCCTGCTCCCGCCCGCAAATCCCGCATGATGCAGACGTTCGCGTTATTTCTCAGGAAAGTTCTTGTCTTGACACACAGCGTGATGGTGCCCCGCCCCCTACTTTGAGTGGATTTGAGCATAAATATCTACAGCTCACGTTTGTTATTGTTTACCTTGTTTCTGAATTCAGCATGTAGTATCTCTAATAATAACAATTAGTGCTGTCAAATAATTAAAATATTTAATCGCAAATCACACATTTTTATCACATGAGAAACCATTGCAATTCTCTGATCAGCATAAAAAAGTGAATGGGCTTGCTTTGTACCAATTTTTTTTTTATTGCAAAGCAGAGCTAGTAAAAGAAATGAATTGATTTACTGCTTGCGTTAGTCTACAACTTTAATCAGAGAGATATGTTACACAGTGACGGTAGGCTTGACTCAATGCTATCCCAGAAATCCTTCCTGTAATATGCAAATTTGGCCGCCTCTGATTGGACAGCCAAATTTGCATATTACAGGAAGGATTTCTGGGATAGCATTGAGTCAAGCCTACCGTCACTGTGTAACCTGTCTCTCTGATTAAAGTTGTAGACTAACGCAACAAGTAAATCAATTCACTCATGGTTCTCTTGTTAGCTGGGTGGGAACTGCGAGTCATTAGAGTGATCAAAGAATTTCCCCTTAGGATGATCAATGGCAAGTTTAAGATGCCATTTCTCACTCAATCTGGCAATCTGACTTTCTCTGCAAATTTAGGCATCTTAAAATGTTTTTATTAATGCCAAATAAAATATCTAGCACAAATTATATATGATAAACATAAATTAATAATTTATAAATTTTATTTCAAGCACGTTTTTAGTTAGCGGGACTGCAGCTTATCACCGCTCCCACCCGCGCCGCATATGTGCACTCCCGCACGCATATGTGCACTTCCGGTCCCGCCCGCGCGCGCAATGAGCTTTCAAAATTTGTCCCGCGCCGCACTGCTTTGCGGCGGGTCCCATGAGTCCCGCGGGACTCCAGTGGGAGTGCAGGGCTCTACTGAAAGGTATATCCAGGTTCTAGAGCAACATATGCTCCCATCCAGACGACGTCTCTTTCAAGGAAGACCTTGCATTTTCCAACATGACAATGCCAAACCACATACTGCATCAATTACAGCATCATGGCTGCGTAGAAGAAGGGTCCGGGTACTGAACTGGCCAGCCTGCAGTCCAGATCTTTCACCCATAGAAAACATTTGGCCACGGGCGATTGCTCTAAGACAACGAGGGAGGCTCAGCCTCCTCTAAAAATGATGAACATCGTGTAGGATGAATTGCGCTAGGCTAATGTTATAGCCGACCTTATAACATTGCTATTTCAGATCCAGAATCATAGAAATATATGTGCTCAACCCACTACAGCGCGAAATCATTCCCTTATAACTTTAATGTGCGCGTGAGTTTTTCCCCCTCGTGACAGCGCGATGCAGCGCAGCCTCACTGGACTTCAATGGCATTGGGAGCTATGCGCTTTCAATCTCAAAATGCAAGACGGTTATTGGACAAATACTGCGAAAATGCCCGCCTACGGACTCCCAGCCTCACATGGGAGGGACATGGCAGTTTCCGCGAGGAGGCTGGTGATTGGTGAAAGCGGCCGGATATTTTCTTTGATTGACAGCTCGTTTCAAATATAGACAGGCAGCGGTGAATTTCAGTTCAGTCCCATGCGGATTCGCAAGTGCTGTGGTGTATTCTAAGACATCAGCTTACATTTCGATTTCATTCATTACATACGGTTTCTACCAACTTTTTTAGTTTGTATATATTTTCATTGTAAATAAAGTGTAAATATAGTGTTGTCAAGTTTGCTATCTTAGTTCCAGAAATTTCGTTTATTTGAGTGACTGAACTTGAACTTGAGGGGGCTAGTCAGCTAGCAAGAAAGCTGCGCACGGATGCCAAGCATTGCTGATTTAATTTTGGCGAAGCCATTTGCCAGTCTTCCTTTTGAGGAAAAAATTAAAGAGCAGGGTAGACCAACGCCTCAAATTGACTTGGTGAGAAAGGTAGGGAATAATACTTGTTCCTTTTAGCTCTCCTGGTACGAGAAAGTGAATTGGCTAACAGCAAGTGACCCACATCAACAACAGTAAATAGGCTACTTTAGTAATATGTCATGGATGGACCAAAAATATAGAATCTATTTAAAATGTTTATGCTGAGTATATTATATTGGAATATATATTTTTCTGGATATGAATTAAACACAGCTACAATTTGGAAAACATTTTTAAACAAAAACACAGCCGAGAACATTTCACACTACAGACCTGGATTAAAAGTGAAGGGTTATCAAAATTGTCAATAAAACATTTCTCAGTCAAAATAAGTAAAATATAGGGAAAGTGTCACTGAATGAAATGTGTGGCACCCAGCTCTACTGCTGAGGTTCCTGACAAAGAGCTGCTTTCAGTAATGATCAATTTTTAAACAACATGCCACAATTTTAAAATATAAAATGTTAAAATATACCCCCCCCCCCCCCAACACCACCATCATGTATATTGGACAGTAGGCTAATGGGCCAAAAGAACCTGTTATTTCACAGTTTGTGACGCTGCCAACAATCAGCCAGATCAGAGGCAAGAGTATGGGCAAAATTGATGTTTTTTCTTTTAAAATCTGGAAATATCGTAACTGACCAGCCTCCCGTTTGAAAGACTACCAGCCGCCACTGCATTTGGTGCATCATAAAACAGAAGATACGACAAAAAAGACCTAAGACAGTTGAGCAACTAGAATCCTACATTAGACAAGAATGGGTTAACATTCCTATCCCTAAACTTGAGCAACTTGTCTCCTCAGTCCCCAGACGTTTACAGACTGTTGTAAAGAGAAAAGGGGATGTCTCACAGTGGTAAACATGGCCTTGTCCCAACTTTGAGATGTGTTGTTGTCATGAAATTTAAAATCACCTACTTTTTCTCTTTAAATGATACATTTTCTCAGTTTACACATTTGATACGTCATCTATGTTCTATTCTGAATAAAATATGGAATTTTGAAACTTCCACATCATTGCATTCCGTTTTTAATTACAATTTGTACTTTGTCCCAACTTTTTGGGAATCGGGGTTGTATTGTTTAGAATGCTTTTATAATTGTTAATCATTTGTTTTATAATTAATGTCATTAATTATGAGGCATAATAATAAAAAAGGGAATATGTTTGTTATACCATGCAACAAGTTATTAAGGAATAACTTGGAGAACTTTATTCGAGTTTAAAGAAATGCTTCCAAGGAATCATTACCAACTTACAAACACTTACATGCATGCAGTTTGAATGATTTATGAAAACGGGCTTGTGTTACCTTTTTTTCTTTCAAAGTGAACAGGAGAGCTGCACAGCCAGCCTCCATCACTCCGCCTCTGACTAGAGCACACACATGCACACACTGCAGCAATGATTTTCATCACCACCCAGCATATAATTTAACCTTCAAGCACACTGATAATTAAACGTGGTGGAACGCAAAGTCCCGAACCGCCTCTTAAGAGTCACATTAAAAAGAAAAAGCGATCCAGTGGCGAATGATGATTGAAGACACCTCTGAATTAAATGGGGGAAATAGTGTGGCAGGTACAAAAATACAGTCACCGTCGCACCCAAAACTCATTTCTGACTTTCAAGACTCTGGATAGGAAAAAGCTAGAGAACATCCCAGAGAAACCCTCCATCTTTCTTTTTTCCCCTCCATCTCCAGGGCCTCTATTTTTCACTTCCACTGTGGCCTTCCCTCCATCCTTCACTCAGCCATTACCTGAGATGTTTCTCCAGGGAGTCCACTTGGTTGTGCAGGATTTTTGTGGTTTCAGTCTGGGGCCTAGAAGAGAGCAAGAAAGAGAAATTAGCCATTCAACACTGACTAATTACAACCTAATCATACCCTTGGGTTAGGAGTTGGAAAGGAATAAAATACGACGGTTCATGCTGTTCTCGGAAACTATTTAATTCCGACGTGGTGTGATGCAGCCTGACATGAAGCGGGCCAAGTGGATTATTTTCCTATAAACAGCAACGTGTTATTCCTCTTATACTACAAAGATTTACCAATGATTACTTTTATTTACGAAAGAATGACATACTTTTTATCCATTCATAGCTATATTTCATGTTGTGTAATGTCCGGGAAACAGCAATGTTACACTATAACATCTATACAAACTTGTTGACATTTAAGCTTCTTTATTTCACTTAGAAACCACAACAAATTTTTGACGCAACATACAAATGTGCTGGATAAATTGGTCGATTTTCTAACTCTTCCAGAAAACAAAATTATAGATAAAGGATTAATTAACAATTATTCGCTGAAGGTGAAATGAATATCGGTGATTACTATAAATACGGGCCACTTTTTCCCTGGAATAAAAACATGTATTCTATTCCCTTCTAGTGGGTTTATTGATGGCATGCGATATCATATTGCTTATCCTCCATGTATAACACCACTCTCCCAGATGGAAAATGAGCGTGCAATATTGTTATAATATTGCACGTTGTCAAGACAACCCAACGTCACACATCAGCACTCATGCGAAGAGCCAATGGCAAAACTTTTCTGCTGCGCATGCACACAGTCATTTCTTTGCTGGCTGGGAAAGAGAGAAGACGAGGCTAATCCAGTGCTAGGTTTAAGCACTAAATAAATGAAACTGAAAACTGAAACTGAAGACGTGCTGAACACCTGAAAGTCTACCAAAACTTAATTACAGTGGTGCTTGAAAGTTTGTGAACCCTTTAGAATTTTCCATATTTCTGCATAAATATGACCTAAAACATCATCAGATTTTCACACAAGTCCTAAAAGTAGATAAAGAGAACCCAGTTAAACAAATGAGACAAAAATATTATACTTGGTCATTTATTTATTGAGGAAAATGATCCAATATTACATATCTGTGAGTGGCAAAAGTATGTGAACCTCTAGGATTAGCAGTTAATTTGAAGGTGACATTAGAGTCAGGTGTTTTCAATCAGTGGGATGACAATCAGGTGTGAGTGGGCACCCTGTTTTATTTAAAGAACAGGGATCTATCAAAGTCTGATCTTCACAACACATGTTTGTGGAAGTGTATCATGGCACAAACAAAGGAGATTTATGAGGACCTCAGAAAAAGCCTTGCTGATGCTCATCAGGCTGGAAAAGGTTACAAAACCATCTCTAAAGAGTTTGGGCTCCACCAATCCACAGTCAGACAGATTGTGTACAAATGGAGGAAATTCAAGACCATTGTTGCCCTCCCCAGGAGTGATCGACCAACAAAGATCACTCCAAGAGCAAGGCGTGTAATAGTCGGCGAGGTCACAAAGGACCCCAGGGTAACTTCTAAGCAACTGAAGGCCTCTCTCACATTGGCTAATGGTAATGTTCATGAGTCTACCATCAGGAGAACACTGAACAACAAATGGTGTGCATGGCAGGGTTGCAAGGAGAAAGCCATTGCTCTCCAAAAAGAACATTGCTGCTCGTCTGCAGTTTGCTAAAGATCATGTGGACAAGCCAGGAGGCTATTGGAAAACTGTTTTGTGGATGGATGAGACCAAAATAGAACTTGGTTTAAATGAGAAGCGTTATGTTTGGAGAAAGGAAAACACTGCATTCCAGCATAAGAACCTTATCCCATCTGTGAAACATGGTGGTGGTAGTATCATGGTTTGGGCCTGTTTTGCTGCATCTGGGCCAGGACGGCTTGCCATCATTGATGGAACAATGATTTCTGAATTATACCAGTGAATTCTAAAGGAAACTGTCAGGACATCTGTCCATGAACTGAATCTTAAGAGAAGGTGGGTCATGCAGCAAGACAATGACCCTAAGCACCCAAGTCGTTCTACCAAAGAATGGCTAAAGAAGAATAAAGTTAATGTTTTGGAATGGCCAAGTCAAAATCCTGACCTTAATCCAATCGAAATGTTGTGGAAGGACCTGAAGCGAGCAGTTTGTGTGAGGAAACCCACCAACATCCCAGAGTTGAAGCTGTTCTGTACGGAGGAATGGGCTAAAATTCCTCCAAGCCAGTGTGCAGGACTGATCAACAGTTACCAGAAATGTTTAATTGCAGTTACTGCTGCACAAGGGGGTCACACCAGATACTGAAAGTAAAGGTTCACATACTTTTGCCACTCATAGATATGTAATATTGGATCATTTTCCTCAATAAATAAATGACCAAGTATAATATTTTTGTCTCATTTGTTTAACTGGGTTCTCTTTATCTACTTTTAGGACTTGTGTGAAAATCTGATGATGTTTTTGGTCATATTTATGCAGAAATATAGAAAATTCTAAAAGGTTCATAAACTTTCAAGCACCACTGTATATATTCCTCACGCATATTTACAAGAGAAAAACATACAGATGGACATTGAAAAACTGGAAAAGAGACACAACAGAGATATAAAACTTCCGCGCTAGCAAGCAACTGTGATAATTTGTACACAAACATGGCCGTGAGGTTTGCTTCGTGAAAAGTGGAAGATTTTGAGAGAATTTTGGCTGCCAGATCAGTATGTTGCATGTAGTTGTTGATGTTGATTTTAAAAGTAACTTAGTTAATTACACAGGGGAAAACAACAACAACAACAATAATAATAATAATAATAATATTTGGCTTGACTGCACTAGCATTGGCCTGTGCCAACACTACACTGGCTGAAAGGTAACTGCACTGCCACACTAACAGCACCAAGTCGCAGGTAAGCTAGCATTGGTCTTCGAGAATGCCGATATGAAGAATGTGTTTAATAATAATAATAATAATAATATTGGCTGACGTTTTTTCGTGGTATATCAGATATATTCCATACTTGTCTTTGACTTGTTCAATATCATGCTAGCTGAATGGACTATATCTATCACTCAACACCCGCCAATATTATTTATATAACTGAGATTATTATTTATCGATATTCACTGAGCCTGAGGTGGATAACTGTTTTGGTATAAAAACAGAGGTGATTATTAAAAAAATAGACAAATAATTTTAAAAAATTGTATTTAAAAAAATGTAATTCATTTCAGGCTTCAAAGTAGCATGCAAATGTAATAACTGCACGGCGCAGACTTTTGTATAATTTGGATACTTTTGAATAGTTTTAAACCAAACTTCGTAGCATCTTCAGTGCTTTTAGGGACAGCAATTTCTTTCATAATTTGCAATTCTTCCTTAGAAAGTGCTTGGTTGCCATTTTGCCAAGTCGCTCGAGACGATTATCGAGAAATCGTCCGAATTTCTCGACCAATCAGCACGCGGTTTCCAATAATCACCTGCGCAATTATACTAATAAAAAAATAATCAGTGAATAAAAAACTATCAACTGGAAATGTATGCTGTTTAATGAGTTTCATTACTACAATACAACTGAAAATAATACAGGCTCCCCCAGCCCAAAAAACCCAAGATCAACTGTTAGCTACTGCTCACTTACAGTATGTATCCCCCCGCTCTCACTTATATCAGAATGCAGGCAATCAAAGGAATAGGACACTTATTATGAATGTTGACTTCAACAAATAATTAACCCTGAAAAAAGTGAGTAAAGAGCAGTGTCTCTCCCCAGGGATTTCAAAGAGCATCCTGGTAAACTGTCATTTTGAAACAGGATTTTGCTTCTTGAAATAGCATCAAAATCCACCCGATATGTTTCATAAATACATTCAGTCGGTAAGCGACAGATCTGAAAACACTTTACACGGTATAGAACCCCAAGCTGAAGCTCGGTACCAAATATCAAGCAGTTGTGATTTGTAGTTGCTGAGAAAACTGTGACAAAAATGTTGGAAATCCACGCTACATGTTTTGTAAATGCATTCAGTCGGTAAACAGGAAGTCAATGTGTGACAGACCTGAAAATGGTCTACACGGTATAGAACCCCAAGATGAAGTTTGGTACCAAGTGGTTATGATTTGTGGTCACTGAGAAAAGGGCGTTTCGGACGGATGGATAGATGGACGGATGGGCAGAGGTAAACCAGTATACCCCCCCTCCTTTAGAGCGGTGTGTGTGTGTGTGTGTGTGTGTGTGTGTGTGTGTGTGTGTGTGTATATATATATATATATATATATATATATATATATATATATATATATATATATATATATATATATATATGGTGCTTGGAACCTAGATATGACATTTTCTCTTAGAAATAAATTCATATCATTTCCATTTGTCTTGGAAACAAATTTCAACCATGTATGCGCCACTGTCAAAACGTCTTTCAATCAGTGAAACACACACAGTATGTTCAGTCTAGTAGTGTCCACGAGCAGCAACCAGCACTGTGAGCTCATGATTTGAGAAATTACTTTTATTTCTTCTTTTCAATCTGTACATCTTTGGGTGTTGGGATTGGATTTAATACAGTACTTTTTAATGGCATTTTAGAGCTAGAGTTCGAAATGTGGAACACCTCTGCACCTTCAAATGGACAAAACGTGCTTTTCAAACTCATTCAGAGATTTAAAGAGATGAACTGGAGGCAAAGATTTCGGTGAACGTGCTTGTACGAGTGTGCACTCATCAACTTGTGATATTTGCCACATTTCTGTGTTAAAAAAAAAAGCTGCTGTTGAGGAGTATTTATGATTTTTTTCAATTTTTTTTTACAGCTAATCATTTCGATAAGCATTCATACCAGGAGAATGCTGAATTGCATTATCATGCATTTTTAATTCTGATTAAATTGAAGAGGGCAGTGAGAATAAAGATGAAGGGGGTAATAAAGCGGTCTAATTAGGTTTGGAGATTTTGCTCTTTGAAGGAAGACCGAAGCATGCAGAGACAATCCTGAGTTCATTAGTAGGCAGGCTACACTTGGGTTTACATGCACGCACGCGCGCACACACACACCGAGCCAATATCTGTATGTATGGTATGATACATGCTATGAAAACCTGCCCTCCACTCCAGAAATACCGACACCCTTCAGAAAAATAAGCACATGAACACATCCAGGAAGTGATGTTTTGTGGACAAGCTTAGAGTGAGTAAATAAATAAATGGAGGATATTACACGGTTGCGCAAAGAGATGAAGTTTATCTTCAGGTGGTGAGTATATATTTTCCAACACAAGAAGATAAACTTCATATCTTTGCACCACTGTGTAATGTTATTTGTATTATATAGACACATCCACAAAACAAATACACAAGTTAATCTAAAGATTTTCAATTTGAACCGGTACGCCATTTTGACAACACGCATCTAGTCAGCAGGAAAACATTAGGAGTGACGTCATTGAAGTGAAATATCGGGAATTATTATACATACAGGACACTTTTTCCATGGAATAAAAACATGTATTCTGTTCCCTTCTAACAGGTTTCACTCATTTGGTTTGATAGCATGCAACATCGTTAGCATATCGCTTATCCTATGTGTATTACCCCACTCTACCCAATGGAGAGTGTTGAATATGATTTATGATACTGCATGGTTGTCAAGACAACACGACGTCACATAAAAGCTCACGTGAATATCCAATGATAAAACTTTTCTGTTGCGCAGGCGCAGGATCAGGGCGGCACACGGTGGTGTAGTGGTTAGCGCAGTCGCCTCACAGCAAGAAGGTCCGGGTTCGAGCCCCTTGGCCGGCGAGGGCCTTTCTGTGCGGAGTTTGCATGTTCTCCCCGTGTCCATGTGGGTTTCCTCCGGGTGCTCCGGTTTCCCCCACAGTCCAAAGACATGCAGGTTAGGTTAACTGGTGACTCTAAATTGACCGTAGGTGTGAATGTGAGTGTGAATGGTTGTCTGTGTCTATGTGTCAGCCCTGTGATGACCTGGCGACTTGTCCAGGGTGTACCCCGCCTTTCGCCCGTAGTCAGCTGGGATAGGCTCCAGCTTGCCTGCGACCCTGTAGAACAGGATAAAGCGGCCAGAGATAATGAGATGAGATGAGATGCGCAGGATCATTTCTTTGTTCGCCAGAGGAAAGAGAATGACGAGGCTAATCAAGTGCTACTGCTAGGATTAGAAATGCTATAATTAAGCACTAAATAAACAACCTGAAAACTGAAACTAAAGACACGCTGAACACCCGAAAGGCGAACAAAACTTCATTATATATTTTTCATGCATATTTACAAGAGAAAAACATACCAATGGACATCGAAAAACTGGAAAAGAGACACATCGGAGATGTAAAGCTTCTGCGCTAGCGATCAACTGTGACAATTTGTAAACAAACATGGACACCAGGTTTGCTTTATTAAAAGCGTTAGATTTTGATTGAATTTTAAAAGTAACTAAGTAAATTACATCAGGAAATGAATACTTAAGTACGAGTGAAAAATACTGTGGCGAGTCTGCGTGGAAGAAAAGTCTGGAGACAGAAATCTTAGTTTCTCGGTCATTAGCCTGTGATACTGGCTCTTGGTAGCACTGCCTTGAATGCACTAGTGTTGGACTTCGCTAACACTACTGCTGAATGCTACACCGACTGGAACGTGACTTCACTGCCGCATTAACAGCGCCGAGTTGACCTTTGAAAATGCTGATATGAAGAGAATGTACTACTACAGCAGCAACAACAACAGGCTTTTTTCGTGGTCTATCAGATATATTCCATACTCGTCTTCGACTTGTTCAGTATCATGCTACCTGAATTGAATATATCTGATGAACTACTCAATGCCAGCCAATATTATTTAAATGTGTCATGTTTGCTGTTCTCAATTTCCTGGATGTAGCTTGTATGAAAAAAATACGAATGGCGTACTCTCCAGTAAAACATTCGTATAATATATATATATATATGTATGTATGTATGTATGTATTTTATATACATCAACAGTTACATTGTATGTGTGGGGGGGAGGGGGTTTTGGCATACAAAACATTATTATTTGAAATTTAAAATGATTTTGCTAGACCAAAGATAAATACTATCTCCTATTGTTTATGTGGAAATTTGAATTATTGTGTGTAATTTTTATTTGAAACCATCATTTCGCTCATTTTAATGAAGGAGTCCAAAACTTCTGGGGGGTTATATAGATTTACTGAAAGCTGTACTGCCTTTCAGATTTTTCAAGTTTAGGTCATAAAAAGAATTTTCCCTGACACCCAATTATTTTTGTTTCGTGGACTGAAAGCTACTGAATTCAAATCACAGACTTCCAATTTTATAAGGGTTTTTTTTGCTTTTTTTTTTTTTTAATAACAGAACAATTAATTAATTTATGGCCAAGTGGCCCTAAATTCTCCGCTATTTTTACCTGCTTCACCATGACTCAATACAAGATACTACGTCATGCATCACATGGTGGGCTTTCCCCGTTTGAACAAGGCATTGTGGGATACAAATTTGAAACAGGAGAGAAAAATGGAGGACGCGAGTGTGCAAATGAAATGTGAAAGACCAACTACAATAACAGAAAGCGAGAAGAAAAGACATTATGCTGCAAAGGAAAGGAAATGCAGGACCAAACTAATAAATATCGGCGGTCAGCAAGCGCCTCGGTGTGATCAGCTGTTCGTTAAGTGACAGAATGATGTACAGTAACTGTCAGTGCACGGTCAAAGGTAAACCTGCGCGTGCACACACATGGACTTCCTCTGTCTGCTTGACTGTGCGAAGTGAGCGATTTCATGCACATTATTTGCTCGGGAATCCGCTCAAATTGAATAACTTCCCAGCCACAGAATGGCCTGATATTTTGAGATATTCCAGAAATAGACGTATATCACAATGAACACATTTCAGAAGGAACTAAATTTCACTGATTTTCTGAAATCGAAAGGCCGTCTAGTGTAGAGTCACTGGATCTAGTTTTAGTGTACTCGACACAGGAACTTCGCACAACAAATCATATCGATATGATTTTCTTAAAAAAAAAAAAAAAGGGCACTATGTATTTTGTGAAATTGCTCGCATTATATTGGTCATGTTTTAATTTGAAAATTTGTCATAAATGATGAAAAATTTAGTTTTTTTTTTTATAGTTTATGAAACAAAAACGCACTAAACGGCAACCATTTCAAAATATATCCCAGACTGAAAGGGACGTGAATTTATCCTGGAGCAGCTACTCCGTGAATATATTTTCATTAAGGCCTTGCAAATTCAATATAAGTTCTGCACCCAAGATGGCAGCCCCTAATATGCTCCTGCTGTGTGTGTGTAGTGATGCATGCTAACCCATATCCTCTCTGAGGCAGACATTCCAGTGTATCGTAGCTGAGAGCCAGCTGGTCATCACGTTCGCAGCTGTAGATACACTCCAACGCCACAGACATTAGCTGGTCAGGGTCGCCAATAATCTTCTGCTGACTCTGAGAAACCAAACACACACAGAAACCAAAGCTCATAATCACCGTAATCATCATATTCATTGCAATTTCTCTTGCAAACCATTAGGATCCCAGCAGAGTTATAGGTGAGCAAATCACCGTATTTACACCACTGGAACAGAACAAATGACTGCACATCTCTCACAAACAGCAGGTAATGAAAAGACACTCAGCCACCTACAAACTAATATTTATGGCTTAAGAAAATGCAGAAAAGAGCTTTGCCCCTATAGCAAACTTTCACAAGCTCCTCAAAATACAGTACCAACTTCCTCATAAATGAAGTTAGCAGAAACATGTTATTGGGCCTAATGATGAGATCGAGGAAGTATCTTCAGTATTTAAAATAAAGTGCTCATTGACTGTTCACCACTGGTTCGATAATTGATTTGATATTATTATTATTATTAGCAGCAATAGTACAATCGCAAAAGTTGGGATGCTGCTGTGTAAAACATAAATCAAAACCGAAAGCAAAGCTCTGCATATCATGGAAACCCTACATTTCAGTGAAAATGTCATTGTGATGCAGCACAGTCGCAAACATGCCCCTGTCCCGAATTTTTTAAAACCTGTTCCTGGCATCCACTTCGACATGAGGATAGATTTTTCAAAAAACAATCAAAATTTCTAAGTTTCAACAACCAATCTGTCATCTCTGTACTATTTTCAATGAAATATAGGGATTTCATGCTTTAGAAATAATCACAATCTGTTTTATTTACATTTACACAATGTCTCTCTCTTTTTTTTGGGGGGGGGGGGGGGGGGGATGGTATTATGAGTAGCAGCAGTAGTACAAGTAGTAATAGTACTAAAAGTAGCAACCATAGTTGCAGTAGAAGAAACTGTAGTGGCAGTCAGAGTTGTAGTAATAGTAGAGCAGCAGCTACAATTATCAACAGTCCATAATTAATTATCGACACCTTTTACCAATAAAAAACAATTTTACCAAGGTGAGTTTCAGTTACAACAATTATTATTGGTTAATTAATCAACCAGAAGACCCCTCCCCTTCACCCTTTGTTCCTGTCGTCTGATGACACAGCTCGTTACATGAGATGGAATTTTTTCAGCACGATCAGCAATTTGAGGAAAACCTGGATGTTATCATCGCAGGTAAGCATGGTGGAAAGATCATGGATGTGTTTTTACTTATCAAATTCACCGATATTTCATGATGATCTTGTCGAAACCTACTTTGTTTCTTACTCTTTCATTTGACAGTCACCATTTTGTATCTAAACGCGAATTTGAGAAGTCACGTGAGGTGTCGATAACAGTGATCACTTTCACCGGTGTCCACCATTAGACACCCTATGGAATGAAGTTACATTTACAACTGTTATGTATCAATCTTTGTGTCACACTGTTGAAGTAGATGAAGTACTTTAAAAATAAATAAATAAATCAATGTGATGTGATTTATAATTTTTTTTCTGATTCATAACAGAATGGAATGCTTATAGAGTATTTGGAATCCGATTGCAAAAAATAGAATTAGACCAGAATTAAATTCCGAGCATATAAAAAATTACATGCTTGAAATATTCAGATTTTTCTATTCCATTCAGATTTTTTTTTTTTGCAGTTTGTTGTAAATATCTACCACATATTACAATATCGGTAGACATTTTATATTTTGGTTCGAGGAATGACATGCAACCTTTGACCTGGATTTTCATGTGGTTACAGTGTCAATTGCCTGTTGACATTTACTGGTAAACTACAAAACTAGAAATTAATACAAACAACAATAATGTGATCTACGAAAATACTTAGAAAGTGGGTAGAAAGTGGAACAAAAAGATTTTCTGACAAGTTAAACGTTATCAGTTCATTTGTTTACAAGCATTAGAATTACTTCATTTATGTAAGCACCGACATCAACATATTTATATAAAATATATTTTGTACTAAATATAAGTCTACGTAGAACAGATTTTAAATAAAAACTCGTGTTTTGTTAACTTAATACCACATACCAATTTTTTTTTTATAAATCATTATCTGGATGTCGGTTATTGTAGAGCAGTGTTGATAACTGTGGACGAAGGTGCCGATAATTGTGAAATGGTGTCACGTGATCTGATACGCTAAGGAAGCGGGAATCAACTCATTTTTTTCCAGTGGAAGTCTGAGTAACTATTCATGCACAATTTACGTATTGAAAGTCTTTCCTACTTTTACAATGGCCAAAAGATTGTTAAGGTGTCGATAATTGTAGCCACCACCCTAATAGTAGTAGTCATGGTGTTGGTAGTTGCTGCTGCTGCTGTTGCAGTACGTGTCGTTAATCGTAGTAGTAGTTAGTAGGATAGTAGCAGTAAGAGTCATATACAGTACATGCTAACTGTACACAACAGCAGCAGCAGCAACAAGAGAAGCATGAGTATCTGAGCCTGTTATGGAAACATAAGTAAATTGTGCAAATTGCAGGTGATCCGAAAGCATCATTCATATCAACATATGAATACGGCAGAGTGTAGCGTAGATATACAAGTGTTACACTGAGGTTACTTGATATTTAAGAGATCAAGGCAAGACATCAAATGATGTCATTACTGTCCCAGTGCCCCGTGCCTTACAGAGGCTATGTAGCATTACCATGACAGTCAATTCAATCTCAAGTCACTGTATACAGCTAAAAGTTTTGGTCACTGTAGAAAGTGTGAGTGCGCTGTGCGGAAGAAAATTTTCGTTCTTAAAATAAATCAGCCTTGAAACGTGATGTCATTTCTGACAGGGTACAGATGGTCATGTACGAAGCTTTGATAGGGTGCTATTAGACTCATTATTCTGCCTTGGTGAACAATAAAGATAGATATGTGTGTGTGTGTCTGTGTGTGTGTGTGTGTGTGTGTGTGTGTGTGTGTGTGTGTGTGTGCGCACACACCTCTTCAACTGCTTTCCTACTTTTCTTTAAGAGAAGGTGGTGATATTTAGTGAGGGTGAATGACCCATAACTTTATTACAGATGTAGGAGAGCAGCTGTCTGAGTGTGTGGGAGTGGGTTTGCCTTTAAAGACACATTGCTAGCTGAATGATTCCACGAGGGAGCAGGCTGCATGTTCTTAAAGGAACAGTCCACCGTATTTCCATAATGAAATATGCTCTTATCTGAATTGAGACGAGCTGCTCCGTACCTATCCGAGCTTTGCGCGACCTCCCAGTCAGTCAGACGCAGTCAGACGCACTGTTACTCCTGTTAGCAATGTAGCTAGGCTCAGCATGGCCAATGGTATTTTTTGGGGCTGTAGTTAGATGCGACCAAACTCTTCCACGTTTTTCCTGTTTACATAGGTTTATATGACCAGTGACATGAAACAAGTTCAGTTACACAAATTGAAACATGGCAATTTTCTATGCTATGGAAAGTCCGCACTATAATGACATGCGTACTAACACCTTCTGCGCGCTTCGGCAGCGCATTGATACGGAGCTCAGATATCAATGTGCTGCCTAAGCGCGCAGAAGGTGTTAGTACGCCTGTCATTATAGTGCGGACTTTCCATAGCATAGAAAATCGCTACGTTTCAATTTGTGTAACTCAACTTGTTTCATGTCACTGGTCATATAAACCTATGTAAACAGGAAAAACGCGGAAGAGTTTGGTCGCATCTAACTACAGCCCCAAAAAATACCATTGGCCATGCTGAGCCTAGCTACATTGCTAACAGGAGTGACAGCGCGTCTGACTGCGTCTGACTGACTGGGAGGTCGCGCAAAGCTCGGATAGGTACGGAGCAGCTCGTCTCAATTCAGATAAGAGCATATTTCATTATGGAAATACGGTGGACTGTTCCTTTAACCCCTTTCATTTCTTAGGAGCTTACACTCTTGGTGCTTGTGTGTGTGTGTCTCTGTGAGAGAGAGAGAGAGAGAGAGAGAGAGAGAGAGAGAGAGAGAGACTAACGCCTGGTTTTGAATGCTGGAAAATTTTCAGAGGGAAAGTCAGATCTTCCTTCGCAAGGGACACCAGGTATTCTCTGAGAAGAGCAGCAGCTGATCCCTCATTCTGACTCTCACAGCGGTGGAGAAACGGTATCATCCACTGATAGGCGTTCTTCACATAGGACTCCACACCTGACTGAGAGAGAAAGGGAAAAACCACAAAGAGAGAGACAGAGAGAGTAATAATGAAAAAAAGGATTTAAGAGTACTCATGAGACTGACAGAGAATAAGACAGATATCACAACCATCCGTGGCCGGGAAAAAAAAGCAACAATAATAATCCTCTCTTACTTGTCTATGTGATGTGAGATACACTTATCGATTTGTTAGGACACACGAACACATGAACTACGTATATGTACATTATCTGGTCACAAGTATGTAGACAGCTGACCATCACACCTACAGTACTGTGCAAGTCTGAGGCACCCTGTTTTTTCCATACAAACTTTGTGACAGATTTCTATTTTATGACTTCTACATTATCGAGTCGGTACAAAAACATTTTCGAGTTCCAAATGTTTGTTTTCCAGCACCACATTAAATGTTACAGAAAAAAAAGTCTGTATCTGAGCAGCATATTCCATAAGAGAGCACTTTTCAGAATAAAAAAAGAAAACATAATGAAGGCTGCTGGGTTTTGGTGCAAAATTAAGACGCGAGTGTGACAGTCAAAGTGTCCAGAAGAACTGTGGCTGGTTCTGTAAGATGCTCAGTAAAACCTAAAGCTCATTTCCTTATAAAACTACACCCACTGTACCTGAGACTATAGTCTCAGGTACAGTGGGTGTAGTTTTATAAGGAAATGAGCTGTAGGTTTTACTGAGCATCTTACAGAACCAGCCACAGTTCTTCTGGACACTTTGTCACACTCGCGTCTTAATTTTGCACCAAAACCCAGCAGCCTTATAATAACTGAAATTCAATATTTGGTGTGAGACACACACACACATATATATATATATATATATATATATATATATATATATATATATACACACACACACACACATATATATTATATATATATATATATATATATATATATATACACACACACACACACACACACACACATATATATATATATACACACACACACACACACACACATATATATATATATATATATATATATATATATATATATATATATATATATATATATATAAAATGTGTGTGTGTGTGTCTCACACCAAATATTGAATTTCAGTTATTATAGTATTTTTTTAAATGTTGAAACATTTCACATGATTATTTTTTAAGCCATTTTTGGTCTTCAGCCTTTCTTTACATGTGGCTGAGAATTTTGCACAGTACTGTACAGTGTCTTGCAAAAGTATTCATCCCCCTCGGTGTTTGTCCTGTTTTGTCGCATTACAAGCTGGAATTAAAATGGATTCTTGGAGGATTAGCACCATTTGATTTACACAACAGGCCGACCACTTTTAAGGTGCAAATTGTTGTTTTATTGTGTGACAAACAATAACTAAGATAAAAAAAACGAAACCTAGAGTGTGCATAGGTATTCACCCCCTTTTATTTAGGGCCTAAATAAAAGCAGGTCCGGGCGGCACGGTGGCGTCGTGGTTAGTGCTGTCGCCTCACGGCAAGAAGGTCCGGGTTCGAGCCCCGTGGCCGGCGAGGGCCTTTCTGTGCGGAGTTTGCATGTTCTCCCCGTGTCCGCGTGGATTTCCTCCGGGTGCTCCGGTTTCCCCCACAGTCCAAAGACATGCAGGTTAGGTTAACTGGTGACTCTAAATTGACCATAGGTGTGAATGTGAGTGTGAATGGTTGTCTGTGTCTATGTGTCAGCCCTGTGATGACCTGGCGACTTGTCCAGGGTGTACCCCGCCGTTCGCCCGTAGTCAGCTGGGATAGGCTCCAGCTTGCCTGTGACCCTGTAGAACAGGATAAAGCGGCTACAGATAATGAGATGAGATAAAAGCAGGTCCAACCAGTTCACTTCATAAGTCACATAATTAGTTGATTAAGTAGCCTCTCCATAGGACCACTTTAAGTCATACACTCCACAGAGCAGGGCTTTATGGAAAAGTGGCCAGAAAAAAGCCATTGCTTAATAAATAAATAAAACACATTTGGAGTTTGCCCAACAGTATGTGGCAGACTCCCCAAACACATGGAAGAAGATTCTCTGGTCAAATGAGACTAAAATTGATCTTTTTGGCCATCATGGGAAAAAGATCTTCCCATCACCCTAAGAACACCATCCCTACAATGAAGCATGGTGGTGGCATCGTCACACTGTGGGGATGTTTTTCATCTGCAGGGACAGGAAAGCTGGTCAGGACTGAAGGAAAGATGGATGGCACTAAATGCAGGGCAATTCTGGAGGAAAACTTGTTTGAGTCAGCCAGAGGTTTGAGACTGGGATGAAGGTTCACATTCCAGCAGGACAATGACCCTAAACATACTGCTAAAGCTACACTGGAGAGGTTTAAAGGGAAACATTGTCTTGGAATGCCCTAATCAAAGCCCAGACCTCAATCCAACTGAGAATCTGTGGCATAACTTGAAGATTGCTGGACACCAACACAACCCATCTAACTTGAAGGAGTTGGAGCAGTTTTGCCTTGAGAAATGGGCAACAATCCCAGTGGTTGGATGTGCTAAGCTAATAGACACATACCCCAAGAGACTTGCAGCTGTAACTGCAGCAAAAGGTGGCTCTACAAAGTATTGACTTGGGGGGGATGAATACCTATGCACACTCCAGATTTCTGTTTTTTCATCTTAATAAGTATAAGGAATAAGTAGTAGTTTGTCTTGTAATTTAAAGAAACTACTGATGATATTAAGGGTAAAGATATTCACTATGTTTACATGTAGCCTGATGACCCTTTTATAATCAGACTAACGGTGTCAGAATTAAAAGCTATCATGAACACGACAAAAATCACAATCTGAATCCAAATCAAATGTATATCAAAGCAGTTAATCAGTTCATTACACCGTTCAATAGAAGAATCACTATGGGAAACTTTGAATTATTATTATTATTATTATTATTTTGCTTAATTAAAATGTTTTGGCAATACTAGAAAAAAATATGGTCATGTTAAGAAACCTACTCTGAAGTGAATTAAGACATAAAAAGAAAGATATCCATTAACCTTTTGTGTGTATAAAGGGAAAAAAACAAACAAAACCAGGATGATACAGGCCTAGAGTGATGCATCATGTCTGCATACATTTTTCATGAGTAGGCGGAGCTGGTCAATGTCACTGAGCTGCCGCAGCTCCCTCAGACTGAGGCTCAGGTCGCAAGATGTCTCATACACTAGGGTTTCCATGGTAACCAGGTCATCACCCAGATGCTCCAGCCCGGGGATTTCCCGCTCTTTTCCCAGACGCACCAGAGACAGTGCACAGTCCACCTACACACACACACACACACACACACACACACACACAGGTTGATAAATGAATGTAAACAATGTCCACAGGCAACCAGGAGCAGGCTGCTACAAGACTGACCAATCAGACATCGCATGACAACAAACAGAGCCAATCAGAATCAGAATAAACTCCCAAGCCACATAGTAATGTGAAAAATAGCAAGGGATGAAATAAAACACAAAGCAAAACGTAGACAAAGTTGGAAAATATTTGAAGGGACAAATAAAACAAAAAAATCTTCAAACGGAAAAAGAAGTGAAAAAGCCCATCAACCAAAAAAATCACCTGCTTGAGCAACCAGTTGATCTGTTCCAAGTCCTGATCTGCCAATAAACATCCTTCTACCTGTTGAGACACATCCCTGGTAGCCAATCAATACGAAATCTATGTCTAAGGAGGGAAATGGTACAGATTCCTCTCTCTGGCTCTTACAAATCAGGAAAACTCACAAATTCATTCACTCCTACCGCCATGAACAAAATATGCTGATCAATACAAGCCTTAAAGGATGAAACGCAGAGGATGAGGAGGGTTACATGTACGCAATCACACATCTGACTAGCCCTGCAGACAGCATAAATCACAACATGGCCAATTTCGCACACAAATACACTCCTTGACAATTAGAGTGGCATCAAATGGAAAATATTGACCTGCACTTCCACATGCACTGTCTGCTCTGAGGGGTGTACCAGCTGGAACCAGCCATGCAGAGGTGAACAAGTCTTGAATCCGTTAATTACAGCTAGTCAGTATTTCTTCCTCTTCTTTCAATCCTCACATTACACCAATTTCTCATCTTCTACCGTATGAGAAAAAAATTAAACAGTTGACTAATTCTGAATAATGATAAAGTTCATGCTTCAGTAAACTGACAGTTCCTTAAAATAGTTTGTACACAAGACAATGTTTAATGACATTATATTACTGTACAGTTTATTGTGTATGTAGGTTAAATAAGTATTCAGACATCTTCGTTTTTTTGTTATTTAACATGCTTCCAGTGCATAGGTCCACTTCAATTTTACACACAAATGTTTTTGACTATTTATTAATGTAAACAAAAAGTATGTATGTATTCATAGGCATAAACAAAGGCATGTTTTACCAATATCCCTCGCTGGCAACTAGGCCATAACTCTGGTAAAATGTGACTGAATTGAACAAAATTGCAATTTGCGTATTAGCAACATATAACAAGGAATCCTGCCAAGTTTTGTGAAATTCCTCCAAAAATTGTGAAAGGAGTTGATTTCAGAAGGCGAGTACCCTTCCCGGGATGGACGGACATCGCCATGACATAATCCCCCCTTCAGGCCTTTCAGCCAGTGGAGGATAAAAATTGTGATGGAAATTGATTTCAGAAAGCAAGCACACCTTGATGAAATTGCCAAAGTACTATAAAAGTTTGTTAATAATCAAGGGCGTAACTCTGGTAAAAATTTTCCCAAATTAAACGAAATTTCAATGTGCGTATAACTGTCATATAACAAAGCCTTTTGCCAAATTTGGTGAAATTCCTCCATGAATTGTGAGAGGAGTTGATTTCAGAAGAACGTACACCCTCATGAAATTGTCAAAGTACAAGTTATTTAATCAAGGGTCAAAACTCTGGTCAAATTTTCACAAACGAAATTAAATCGCAATATAGGAATATTACAGTCTCATAACGAGGCCTTTTCCCAAGCTACGAGAAATTCGTCCAAAAATTGTGAGAGGAGTTGATATCAGAAGGCAAGCACACCTTCATGAAATTGTGAAAGTAAAAGGTTGTTAATCAAGGGCCACAACTCTGGTAAAATGCAACCACATTGAACAAAATAACAATATGCGTATTAATGACATACAACCCCGATTCCAAAAAAGTTGGGACAAAGTACAAATTGTAAATAAAAACGGAATGCAATGATGTGAAAGTTTCAAAATTCCATATTTTATTCAGAATAGAACATAGACGACATATCAAATGTTTAAACTGAGAAAATGTATCATTTAAAGAGAAAAATTAGGTGATTTTAAATTTCATGACAACAACACATCTCAAAAAAGTTGGGACAAGGCCATGTTTACCACTGTGAGACATCCCCTTTTCTCTTTACAACAGTCTGTAAACATCTGGGGACTGAGGAGACAAGTTGCTCAAGTTTAGGGATAGGAATGTTAACCCGTTCTTGTCTAATGTAGGATTCTAGTTGCTCAACTGTCTTAGGTCTTTTTTGTCGTATCTTCAGTTTTATGATGTGCCAAATGTTTTCTATGGGTGAAAGATTTGGACTGCAGGCTGGCCAGTTCAGTACCCGGACCCTTCTTCTACGCAGCCATGATGCTGTAATTGATGCAGTATGTGGTTTGGCATTGTCATGTTGGAAAATGTAAGGTCTTCCCTGAAAGAGACGTCATCTGGATGGGAGCATATTTTGCTCTAGAACCTGGATATACCTTTCAGCACTGATGGTGTCTTTCCAGATGTGTAAGCTGCCCATGCCACACGCACTAATGCAACCCCATACCATCAGAGATGCAGGCTTCTGAACTGAGCGCTGATAACTTGGGTCGTCCTTCTCCTCTTTAGTCCGAATGACACGGCATCCCTGATTTCCATAAAGAACTTCAAATTTTGATTCGTCTGACCACAGAGCAGTTTTCCACTTTGCCACAGTCCATTTTAAATGAGCCTTGGCCCAGAGAAGATGTCTGCGCTTCTGGATCATGTTTAGATACGGCTTCTTCTTTGAACTATAGAGTTTTAGCTGGCAACAGCGGATGGCACGGTGAATTGTGTTCACAGATAATGTTCTCTGGAAATATTCCTGAGCCCATTTTGTGATTTCCAATACAGAAGCATGCCTGTATGTGATGCAGTGCCGTCTAAGGGCCCGAAGATCACGGGCACCCAGTATGATTTCCCGGCCTTGACCCTTACGCACAGAGATTCTTCCAGATTCTCTGAATCTTTTGATATTATGCACTGTAGATGATGATATGTTCAAACTCTTTGCAATTTTACACTGTCGAACTCTTTTCTGATATTGCTCCACTATTTGTCGGCACAGAATTAGGGGGATTGGTGATCCTCTTCCCATCTTTATTACTTCTGAGAGCCGCTGCCACTCCAAGATGCTCTTTTTATACCCAGTCATGTTAATGACCTATTGCCAATTGACCTAATGAGTTGCAATTTGGTCCTCCAGCTGTTCCTTTTTTGTACCTTTAACTTTTCCAGCCTCTTATTGGCCCTGTCCCAACTTTTTTGAGATGTGTTGCTGTCATGAAATTTCAAATGAGCCAATATTCGGCATGAAATTTCAAAATGTCTCACTTTCGACATTTGATATGTTGTCTATGTTCTATTGTGAATATAATATCAGTTTTTGAGATTTGTAAATTATTGCATTCTGTTTTTATTTACAATTTGTACTTTGTCCCAACTTTTTTGGAATCGGGATTATATAACAATGCCTTTTACCAAGTTTGGTGAATTTCTCCAAAATTTGTGAGAGGAATTGAATTCAGAAGGAAAACATGAAATTGTCAAAGTATAATTTTGTTAATCAAGGACTATAACTCTGGTAAAATGTGACCGAATTTAACGAAATTACAATATGCGTATTACTGACATATAACAATGCCTCTTGTAAAGTTTCGTGAAATTCTTCCAAAAATTGTGAGAGGAGTTGATTGCAGAAGGGGAGCCTTACAGACAGACGGACAGATGGACATTGCCCTTTGGGCCTTTCAGCCAGCGGGGGATAAAACTAGTTTTATAGGGAAAAAAGTAAGCAGATAGAAGTAGCAGTCATCAGCCGAAAAGAGTTGCAGGACGACCTGAAAGCAGCAGCAGCAGCAGCAGCAATATTTTCATGGAGAACAATAAGTAAAATAAATAATAAGAATAAGTTTCAATGCGTTAAGAAACTGATGCACTATGGGGCTACTATATGTAGATATTATAGTTTTATACATACATTATATATATATATTGGACACTGGTGTATATGTATTAACTCCAAAAGTCCAACAAGAAAACAAGTGCAGTACATATCACTAGAATCAGATCAAGAAAGCACAGGTTTGAGGGAAAATATTGCAAAATTTGAATGGGAAGTGAATAAACACTGCTCTCAAACTGAAAGACCACGATTTTGATTAAAGATAGGAATACAGCTCCATAATGTCTGCTAAATAAATAACAGCTGCCGAAAAGCATACAGTGCAAAATGAGAACAATAAAGATAATGATAGGCATATCAAGTGAAAATTCAAATTCAATCCAAATTGCTTCAAACTGTGCTCATTAAATTCAGAATTGAATGCAGAACAACATACTTTTTACAGAATTAAAATATGTTTATCCGTTCTTGAGATATTACCAAATCAAAGATTGAAAAAAAAGGCGTAATTTTTAGAAAACTGATGTAATATTCTGTATGAGGACCACATGGTCCAAAATGGGCCTCATTAACAAATGAGATCAAAAGTTTTTTCTTAATAACTTTTCTACTTTTAAAGATATTTACATGGAAATTGACAGGCACATAGATGGTTGTATACTCAATGCAAAGTTTGAAAAATTAGTAAAAACTAATTATGCAAATTAGCATTACATTAGCATTCATTATGCTAATTAGGCAAACTTGTTAAATCGGTACACTCAATAATAAAGTTATAAAAGATTATTTCTAATACCCTCGTCAAGGCCTCTGCAGGCCTTTGTATTTCTCAAAAGTATGGCCTACTAGTGTTTATATTAAAGAATATAAATGATATTCACAGATTTCAAGGCGAACTTCGAAAAAAAACTGTGCGATCCACATCCAATAAACAATTCCAATTCATTGAATTGAAATTGACACTCGCTTCTGACTTCGTTTTTTTAAAATATCATTTCAACCACTAAGCTCTCAATTATTTTTCATTAAAATAACTACAGTTATATTCTAAAATAGTTATTTTTTATTTCCATGAACTAGTTTGATTTGAAAAAAATAAGTAGGTAAAGCTATGAAAACTAACTTCCAAGTCTTCTGTGAAGCATAACATCAAAACTAGCAGATGCAAAATTTTGCTGAATACTTCCTCAGAAACTGTGAGAGCGAGAGAACATCCCTATAAAAGTTATCTGATTGATATCCACGAGTAATCCAGTCGGAAACCGATCAGGAGAGAGAGCCTGACCGCTCTCCCGTGACTCAAAAATAAAAGCACCGGCAGTTTCCCGACATCACGTGAGCAGAGAGTGGACTCTGTTGTACCAACTTCAACCTGCCATTACTCCCAAAGTACTGAACAGATCTTAACAAGATGAATTTCTTTGGAAAGCAGAGATAAGCTTTTTAATGATAGTATTCATGATAGAAAATATTCAAGATGTAAGCAAAGACAGATTTGGAAACTTAGATGAGCGTCTGCATGCACAATTTTCACAGTACGACCAGTGAGTGTCTGATACGCCTATTAAGAGATAAACGTTAGTGCCATAGACTGGATGCCTGATTGTTGAAAGACACAATAGAGGAACTTGGTGCTTAAAACGAAAAAAGGCAAAGCATGAACTATGTAACTAGCATTATTGGAAGAAAAAAAAACAGTGATAAAAGAAAAGGCAAACACTTCTGGTCTCTTATCACATTTGGTGAAAACCTTATTTAAAACACTGGAGAGAAATGTAAAACATTAAGCAAGCTCAATTCTAACAAGCTCACACTTCATTCCCAACAGTTCTCTCAGCAGCAGGCCAGACAGGAGTGTGAGCTCCGATAAGGTCCTCTGCTACTTCACAGCAATGCTTCAGAGCAGAATTTTTACATGAGCTCATTTGCAACACAAGAACAGAAAGTCCTCAATACTCAACAGAGTATTACCACGTACAGCACACTTTTAAGTTTGGATTTACCAGAACGAACAGTGTCAGATAGGGTTTTGCCGTTTGTGTGTGCATCGAGTCGAGTTAGAGTCTTCGACTGACATGTTTGATGTATTAATGAACACTGCATGAGTTAGTTTAGCTGGTATTATCTCCTGGTGGGGAGCAAATGTCCCCAAAAGGATAGGAATATTGGACAGTCTGGATCTTGTGGGGACATTTGTCTAGTCTCCACAGGGAAAACTGCTTTTTTCAGTGATTAGAACAAAGGCATATGATACATGTGTGTGCGGGCATGTGTGTGTACACCTGATATCAATTATGGTTGCTATCTTGAGCATTGGTAAGGCACCAGTCAGTGATTAGTATGACAGCATGGCGATGATGGATGTGTGTGTGTGTGTGTGTGTGTGTGTGTGTGTGTGTGTGTGTGTGTACCTGGCGTGAATTGTGCTCTATCTCCTGGGCTCTGCTCAAGTACCAGTCAGTAAGGAGTGTGATGGATGGACTGGGGGTGCAAAATCGCTCCAACTCCGGCTGCTCCTCATAGAGGAAGTGAGGATCATCCACCATGCGTGGCTCCACCGCTGTCCTACACACTCACACACAATTATTTCCTCGGTACGAGCTTTCCATTGCCCATTAAAATCATTAAGTCTTGCCAACCCCCACCTGCACTGCGGATCTTCACACCAATCCAAATCCCTGTGCCTCTGCTCGTCCCAGGGAATAAACACCAAGCTGGACATCTCATCCTTACTAGAAAGTGAGGGGGGGGAAGGGATTAAAAACCTAATTTTCCAAAAAACCTGGTTAAAATGACTTCCCAACAGAGCCAGTTATGTTTTTTTTTTTTAACAGTGCCCTGCCTTGCTGGCGGCGTGTAACAGCTAAACAACAGCCTGCCAAGTATGCTTGCTCCCAACTGACGAATGTGTCAGAAATGCCACGAGCAGCTGGTGATGCGATTATTAGACACAAGAAGACTTTCCAAATGCTTGCTTTCTCTCTTATTTTAAAACCCAATTTTGTTGCAGGTGTTTCCCCCCCGATTGGTAGCTGTCTTGAGACCCACCTATCTGAGATGGTGAAGGCTAACACACGCGTTCGCCAACAAACATCATCTTTTCAAACTGCTGCTCATGCAACGGCACAAGGCAGCTGATGACAGCTGATGAGAGTGCTTATGACTATATTTTGTATGCATCACTTTGCATGAAGTGGAGAGGTTTGCAGGAGAACATCCAAGATCCCATTCAACCAGTTTTGAGTCAGATCAGCAGTATGTGCCAGCTCAAAGAGAATAATCCAGACCTATTTGTGGGTGCTGCTGAGTTCAAAGTTGAATGTGGTGGGGGGAAAAAGTAGGTTAAACGCAGTGAGGGTCCGACTCACCATTCCCAGAAGTCAGTTTGTTGTTTGTGTTTTGAAAGCACGTGACCAATAGTGTGCTAGCTTTTTCTACAGCAAAACTTATGCAAATACCCTGCTCAGGCTCCCTTCGAAATCCATCTCAAACATTTTCTGCATCAACACTTCATATGTGGAAGTTTTGAATAGAACCTGCCTGATATTTTCTTTCCTTTTTGGCTGCCCATGAAACGGCTAAGACCGGTTCTGGTTCATTACAATGGAATAACCATAGAAAAACAGAAGGGACTGGTCAGAGTAATATAAAATGAAAACTGCTTAAACTGCTCTGACAAAACATCTTGAATTTCACGTTACAATTTAAGATCCATAGCTTAGGATGTCGCAGGATTGTTGTAGGTTGTTTTTCAAACAGTAGAAGAAAACACGTTTGGAGTTTGCCCAACAACATGCGACACTCTCCAAACATATGGAAGAAGATTCTCTGGTCAGATGAGATTAAAATTGATGTTTTTGGCCATCATGGATTTCCCACGATGTGGTACAAATCCAACACCCTGAGAACACCATTCCTACAGTGAAGCATGGTGGTGGCAGCATCATGCTGTGAGGATATTTTTCATCTGCAGGGACAGGAAAGTTGGTCAGGACTGAAGGAAAGATGGATGGGACTAAATACAGGACAATTCTGGAGGAAAACCTGTTTGTGTCATCCAGCGGTTTGAAACTGGGATGAAGGTTCACATCCCAGCAGGACAATGACCCTAAACATACTGCTAAAGGGGACACTGAAGTGGTTTAAAGGGAACCATTTAAATGTCTTGGAATGGCCTAATCAAAGCCCAGACCTCAATCCAATTGAGAATATGTGGCATAACTTGAAGATTGCTGTACACCAACGCAACCCATCTAACTTGAAGGAGTTGGAACAGTTTTGCCTTGAGAAATGGGCAACAATCCCAGTGGCTGGATGTGCTAAGCTAATAGACACATACCCCAAGAGACTTGCAGCTGTAACTGCAGCAAAAGGTGGCTCTACAAAGTATTGACTTGGGGGGATGAATACCTATGCACATTCCAGATGTGGTTTTTTTTTTTAATCTTAATTATCGTTTGTCTCACAAGAAAGCAACAATTTTCATCTTTAAAGTTGTAGGCATGTCGTGTAAATCAAATGGTGCTAACCCCCCCAAAATCCATTTTAAATCCAGCCTGTAATGCAACAAAACAGGACAAACATCAAGGGGGATGAATACTTTTGCAAGACCCTGTGATGCTAGTGCATACAAAAGCATTCTGTACAAGTGTGTTTCTAACTTTGTGGCGATAATTTTTAGGAGAACGACATATGGTTGTGATGGTCGGCTTTACCAGGGCAGACTGATAATTAAAACCATAAAATAATCATTACAAAGACGAATGAACATTTGAGAGATCATTGGTGCACTCTTCTACATCAGCGTGGAAAACAAGCGATGTGATCAGAGAAACAGTCACCAAACTGTCCAAAAGTGGAACAGTGCATGCATGGCATACACCCAGACAATAATACAGGCCTGCTCCGAGTTTCCCAAAAGCATCGTAGCACAAAGATCATCATTAAATGGTAGAGCAAGCAGCACAATGAACACTCACTCTCCCAGTTAAGAGGTTCTTAGCATTAAGAGGCTTTTGGGAAACCCACCCCTGATGCTTACACATGTACAGTCCGAGGGGTTTAGTGGCTCTTATGCCGTAAGAATCATTTAACTGGCATGGTCTGGCCTCCAACTGATCAGATCAGATCATTTTCGAACAGAAAGTGACTTTTCTGAAGACTACACACTTGTACTTATATTCTCATGTTTCATCCATCTATTATTTTAAACTAAATTTTGCTTACTTGTAGGTATATACTGTATAAACACAAACTCTAAGGAGCTCGAGTAAGTTTGCTGGAGTTAACAATGAATGAATGAGGATAAGCTTCTACACTCACCCGAATATTAATGGTTAGAGAATGAGCAAGAAATTATGGCGTAATAGCAAATGCAAACTCCCTAATCTGTTTGAAAATGATAGTGCATGCAACAGAAGACTGTCAATTTGCTGGAGTAAAATTGGCAAAAGTCCCATTTTCCAGTCTCTAAGGAGCAGCTATCTGGCCAATTCATTATGACCTCAGCTAAAAAAACTACTCTGGGTGTGATTTTATGATAAATTTCTCCCTTTTTTATTTCAAGAAAATGGAGCAAAATTGCCACAATGACAGGAACTAAAACTTACAAAAGGGAACAAATGATTTCTTCCTGCCACTGTCAGAATAAAATACAGAAAGCTATATAGATCATGCCACATTCTGTACACTAATGTTCTTATATTTTTCTCGAGCTTTCACACATCTCTGCTCAACATAACTAACTGAGCACAGATGTGTGTCCAAATTCTGAGCACAAAATTCAATAAAGAACCTGATTCTTTCAATGACATGAATCTCCATTTACCCTTCAATGAACTCTAATAAAAAAAAGTCTTCTGAACTGAAGAAAAGGCATTATTTTTATGCTGATCAGAAAGACAATGATCATTGATTCGCAGAGTTAATTACAAGAAAATAATCTCTTTCCTCGTTTTAAACTCAGCTCAGAGGAAAGTCATTTTACACACACACATGCACTCGATACAGCAAAGTTATTTTGCCCATGTTCTCTAATCTAGTACAGTTTGGCCTTGGTTTGTGAGATGGAGAAAGGGCTCAATTAATTTGTTTCCATCTATCTAGTATACTGCCTCAGTGACTGGCTACATCAGCAAGAGGATGGCACTCTCTCCAAAACCGTTATCTCCCGTGCAAACCATAAACCCTGGTTCTCTGCACCCTGGTGAAAATCAGGGATTCTGCCTTCAAGTCCAAAGATGAAGAGGCTTGCACTACAGCTTGGGCCAAACTGTCATGGGTCATCAAAGAGGCAAAGTGAGCATATACGGAGAAGGTCAACAGTCACTTCATGGACTCAAAGGACACTCAATGCATGTGGCAGGGCATTCAAACCATCACAGACTACAAGCCAGCACATCAAGCCTGCAGCAGTGAACCCTCCCTGCCAGATGTACTGAATGGCTTCTTTGCACATTTTGAGACAGAGGACAAGGAACCAGCAAGAAATATGACCCCCCTCCCTCAATGACCAGGTACTCTGTCTTTCTGCTGCTGACATCAGGAAGACTATTCACAGAGTGAATCCTTGAAAAGCAGCAGGCCCTGACAACATACCTGGCTGGGTGCTCAGGGAATGTGCGGATCAGCTTGCAGACACCTTCACAGATATCTTCAACACATCCCTGAGCACAGCTGTGATACATGAAAGCCTCAAAATTACCAAAATCATTCCGGTGCCAGTCGTCTACCGTGTCCTGTAGCACTCACACCCATCATCATTAACTGCTTCAAGAGGCTAGTACTGAGGGCACTTGAAAGCACAACTGCCACAGGAATTAAACCCCCTACAATCTGCTTACCGCCAAAACTGCACCACAGACAATGCCATTTCAACTGCCCTCCACTTGACACTCTCACACCTGGACAAAAAGGACAGTTACATTAGAATGCTGTTTATTGACTTCAGTTCAGCATTCAACACAATCATCCCACAGAAGCTGGTACAGAAGTTGGACTTGCTGAACATGAACACCTTTCTCTGTAATTGGATCCTGGACTTCCTGACTGACAGGCACCATTCGGTTTCCATAGGACGCAACACCAGCCCCCCCACACCGACACACGACTGTACTGCCCAGCACAGTTCAAATTACATCATCAAGTTTGCAGATGACACAACAGTAGTGGGTCTCATCAGTAATAACGATGAGTCTGCATACAGAGCAGAGATCAAACACCTGCTGGAACAGTGTCAGGACAACAATCTAGAAGACTAAAGAACTGGTTGTTGACTTTACAAAGAATCCCGCTGTTCGCTCCCCACAGCACATCAACAGTTCCACTGTTGAAACAGTAGCAATGGGAAGTTCCTGGGAGTGCACATGGAAGACAACCTCTCCTGGACCTTGAACACCACTGCCATCACCAAGAAAGCTCAACAGCATCTACAGTTTTGTGAATGCTGAAGGAGGCCAGCTTTCATCCTCACATCCTCACATCCTTCTACCAAGGGACCATTGAGAGTGTTTTCTGCTGTTACATCACTGTCTGGTTTGGGAACTGCAACGTCACTGAACAAAAGTCCATGCAGCGGATAGTGAGGACAGCAGACAGGATCGTTGGGGTCTCTCTCTCCCACCCATCTCCCAACTCTATAAGCAGCTCATCGTCCGCAACACCAACAGCATAGTGCAGGACAAGTCCCACCCATCACATGCAGTGTTCTCCCTCCTGCTGTCTAGCAGAAGGTACTGAAGCATTTGAACCATCACTGCCATTCACTGCAACAGCTTGTTCCCCAGGCAAAGTCCTCAATTCAATGTTAGCCCCGAATTGCTGCCTGTTGCTGCTTATTTCCATCTTGCTGCCTCGCTAGCAGTCTGCCTCGATGCTTCTGTAGACATCCATCTGCCCACATAGCTGTCCATTACACTGCCTCTCAAACCACCCACCTCACTACTTCTGGAGAAGTCCAGTACACTGCACATATAACCATCCATCTCACTGCCTCCTTAACCATCCGTTTCACTGCCTATATAGGTGCCCACTTTTGTAGATGTCCATCCCGCTGTCCCTATAGGCGCCATTTCGCTACTTCTGTAGATGTCCATCTCACTACCCGTATAGCCATCCATCTTACGGTCTCTCTAGTTGCCCATCTTGCTGAGTCTCTAGCCATCAGTCTCACTGCCTTTAGAGCCATCCATCTCACTGGTTCTGTACATGTTCATCTCACTGCCTATATCTATCTCGTAGCCTCTCTAACCATCAGTCTAGCTGCCTCTTTGACTGTGCATCTCACTGCCCATACATCAATCCATTAGTCTGCCCTATCACTGCCTTTCTGTCTGTCTGTCTGTCTCATAGCCCATATAACCATCTGTCTCACTGTCTGTCTAGCAGCCCATTTAAGCTTTTATTTCACTGTCCATCCAGTTGTCCATTTTCCTGCCTATCTAGCCATCTGTCTCACTGCCCGGCAAGCCACCTCCATCCATACATCCGTCTTTCACTTCAAGTCCATCAATGGGAGAGTTCACCAAACTAGTGCGTGAAGTAATATTTCGCATGCGCATAAAATTGGTTGGCAAGAACCATTCACAATAGCCAACAAAGTTGCATCATCACCTAGTTTTCGTAGCGATTTATCACAGTATGCAAGTTCATTGCCAACTGATGCTAAGCAAAGATATGCAGCAAAGCTTCTGTACAACAGTGGCACCAAAGTTTTTCCTGATCCTTATGCAGTTACGGACAAATGGGACCCAAATCCAAGCACCTGGCCTGACCTGACCTTCGGCGATATCTACCTGTATGTGATTGACACACCTTCAATATACACAAAAGAAATAATGAAAGACTACAAGTCTCTTGATGCATACAAGTGTTAATTATTCAGTTGTTTTATTGAAATACTCATTTATATTTGCTTTTTGTGCCTAATAATAAAAAGACAAAGATTAAATAGGCACAATATAGTCTTTGAAACATAAATTAATGTTGTTGCTTCACACGCGCACACCAAAGATATACAGTACAGTACTAAACTTAAGCAAGTTCTACATTTAGAATGCACAAGCAGTGTTTTAAATCCAGGCTATGCTATTTATCTTCAAATACATATCATGAAAAGTTCAACCAATCTTCCAATGTCAAATATTTATACTGCAAAAAGTACATACATTTGCCGCGAGTGCGTTTGTGGAAATCGTACTCATGTGTACTGCATGCAAATCAGCTGCTCGTGTGTTTTGACTCATCTTTTGGTCAATATCTAAGCAATGTCATAGCACAACAAATTATTGCTGATAAGGAAATTTTATCCAAATCATAATATTAAACTGCAAAACAAAATAATACAAAATCATGTGTCTTACCAGATATAAAGCGTTGAAAGCAAACACGGTTGTTGTCAATAGGTTCCCACTTGTCACGCTTAATTGCTGCGATCCAAAGCTTTCGGTGAGCTTCAGGTTTCTTTGGTATGCGGTAAAAGCTCTTGGGATCATTCTTATCAAATCTGTATGTACAGCCGATAACAACACGACACTACCATAATTAATTAATGACCCGATAACTCTGATCGGCCATTTATAAATAGCTTCTTGCCAACCAAAACATCACACGACCATTTTGTGACGTCACAGCGAACACTCCCATATGACAATTTCCTTTGTTTAAATATCCTGGCCATTTACTCAGAGTTTAAGTTGATATGCAAGTTATGTGCATGGTTCATGCTTATCCGGTAAGAAACTGTTCCTTTTTGCGAGTTAAATCTTGGGCAGGTAATCACAAAATCCGAAAACATATTGAAAAGACTTTATTTGGCTCTAGTTTTTTCAGTGGCAGATGGCGAGAGACCTGCAGTTCTGCCTGTGAGAAAAACCACAGTGCAGTTAAACCCGTTCGAACCTGGAGAAATGAGAAAGTGGCCTCCAGCTGTTGAGCCATGATGGATGCTCACTACTAAAGCAGCTGACCTCCAGGGAGAGATAGAGAGAGAGAGAGAGAGAGAGAGAGAGAGAGAGAGAGAGCAAGAAAGCGAGAGAGAGGAAGAGAGAAAAAGTGGGAGGCCGCTGCACTCAACATGCCCTAAATCTTCCACTACCCTCATTACAAAGGCAATAGGGGAAAAAGACAGATGCACCCTCTTTGTTTCTCCTCTACACACACACACACACACACAAACCCTCTCAAATACCCCATCACGCTATCTCCTAAATCCACACCGCCAGCATTTAACTGTGTCTTCTGCAGCTGTACATCAAAAGAAAGCAAAGTGCAAATGCAAAACCGAGGCATAGGAACCTGGGCTCTATTGCAACGTCTGCTTTGACACTGAGTGTAAATTTAGGATGTGCAATTACACGCATCCGTTTTAAATTCCGTGACTCGAGGGTGTCAAAGCAGTGTCATACTTCAGAGCCACAGAGACTGCGTATTTCTAGAGGTGGCCTGACATGACAACTGCAGTACAATTTAATGCTAGGAATGCTAAATGGTACAGCTCATAATGACAAGAAGTTTGACAAGAAAATGTGCCATTCAGTCCATCCTAAGCTGCCATGTGACTGTGCATGTGCGAAAAAGATATTATTCCCTCAAGCCTGTTTATATGAGCGATTCAGCAGAGTTTGAAGACTGTTACTCGTCACACTGTACGAGATGATCCTCCATGTCGGATTATACTGTCCTTCCCAAGAGCCGCTAACAATAGACCAGCGATTCGAGTAAATCACTACGTTATGCTTATGTCTGATGGGGCAAAATGCAGAAAACACACTTGAGCAGACAGAAGCAAGGCAAACAAGCGATATTATGCTTAGAAAAAGCATGTTTAAAGGCAAAGATGATGCGGCACAACAGAAGTGTCCACAAGTTTTAAACCTGAAAGTCCAAAAACACATTTGGAGGAAAGCACCATCTGTCCTCTTCCACATACATGAACTCTCAGATGTCCATGATTGGCTAGGATCACTGTGACTGTCAAGGGAAGAGACTGTATGCCCCGCCTACAACCTATCTGGCTCCCTTGGGATTTGAACTTGTGTTTTCACATTGATGGCATGAACATTTCTTCTGTTGCACCTGTAGCCCATATGATTTTTAGACGCCCCTAACCCATTCTGATGCACTGAGAGTTTGCTGATAGCCCCTAGAGCGTGCGCCAGAGTGTTTACTCAAATAATAATAAGCAACTGCCGCTTTAAAACCAGACTTGAAATCGAGAAACTGGATAGACACGATTACCTTCGATACCGAGAGAGAGAGAGAGAAACTGGCATCTAATCTATCCTTATCTACAATCAAGACCCCGAGATCGTTGGAGATCTTGATTAAGAGCAGATATCCTGGTGAGCTAATGTTTTCGCGTCTGCCAACGGTCAATTTTATATGTATACGCTAAGCTAAACAAAGTCATCTCAAATAGGTTTTAGATGTCCTTATTAGATCCTGACATGCTTCTTTGACTTGACATCCATTTAAAACCCGTCAGGATAACCTGTAGAGACTTCGATTTAATGACTTAGTAGGGTTATGAACATTTTAAGACTTTAAATGTTATTAAATGCTTTATTACTGTGGGTCAAGGAAAGTTACGTTATTAGCCACCTAGCTTCCAGCTAGCTTGGTCTCCCAGCAACCAAACGAACTCACAGCAATCTAGCGATCTCCAAGCATAACTGAATTAACAGGGATTTAAACGTTTTTACATTTTAATAGACTGTTTTGTATACTGCTGTCTTAAGCAGTTGCAGTAAGGGTATCATTGGCACAGTCAACAGCAATATGCTGCTGTTTATTCTTGCTCATAGGAGCTAGTTTTACTGTAGGTCCATACTAGTTATTGTATGGACAGTTTAGTTACAGTTTAACTGCAATAGTATATTGAATTGCCATATTGTAAACAGAATTATAAGGATAAAGATTTATTGAATTGAATAGTAATCTGTGCGATTGTGTGCAGACTGTTTTTTTGTACACCTGGAAACCCTGCGTCACCGTCGTCTTCATCTGTGGATACCTTGGAGTCCCCCACCTGTGGTCCTCATCTCTCTCGTGTCACCATTCCCCCTTGCATGCCTCCTCACATCTCCTGTGGCTGATCTCCCTGAGCTACTTGCCACCATCCCTTGCCCTGTGACTGTGGTAGGATCAAATTTG